>NW_026732055.1:135000-230000 GCF_028476545.2 Physella acuta
GAAAATCTAAAACAATGAACTTTAATTAATTAAATTGAATGTAACCGCGCTATTAACTAATCAATTACCATACAGTAGTAACCGAATAGACATATGATTGACGATGAACTGATGCAATTATCTAACGAATCACAACACTTCTAGATCGTGTGTGTATTCTAGCTTTTGAGTATTACTTATACTTATTATATATATATATATATATATATATATATATATATATATATATATATATATATATATATATATATATATATATATATATACGAGACACGAATTTAAGTCATCTACCTAGGGATAACCACATATATCAGTTGTGAATCTGTGATATCTTACTAGCCTCCCGTTCAAACATTTTGACAATAAATACCAATCATTCCGTTGCACAATTAAAAAAAAATATCTTTCACGTTGGATAGAGACTTTATATGCTGTTTTAAATGTTTCTTTTACACAGACGTAAATCTGCCTCTTTGACTAGCTTCTCTGCTAGAAAAAAAATCCTACCTACACCTCCCCTCCACTTTTTATAAAAATATAGATATAAATATATACAGTGTTACCTCGAACTAAACTTTTAATACCCGATTTAACAAACCGCGAAACTATAAACGGAAATTCCCGAAATGTCGATCCCGACCGATTGTCTCCGCTTGTCGCGACGTTTTTATTTTTACCCAGCATGCTTTGTGACACCCCCTCCCTCCAGCATTTTTCCCCCTCTCCTCACTGTAAACTAAATATCCCCTTATCTAGGGGAGGTTATTCAATGTTGTAAAAACAAGGGAGACAATAATAATAACAACATACCTCTGTTAGATAAGAATGTATTTTCTCGTTTTTTTTTTGGCGTTGGATGATATTGCTGTTACCTCTCGGTGTGTGGGATAGGGACCCTAATCCCAAATGACACATTGTAAAACTATTTAGTCAATTAACGACCCCCCCCCCCACATACACACTTTATGACCTTATCTTCTCCAGTAGACCCCCGTCTATACGCAACATTTTAACTCTCCCCCCCCCCCCCCCGGACTCCTTACTCTTGCTGCAAGATAAGGACCCTAATTCGAAACAAAACATTGTAAAACTATTAAGTAAATTAAATTAAATAAAAAACAGACCTTATCTCTTGTACACATCTAAACGACCCCTAAAAAAACCCAATCCCCGCCCCCACCCCCTCGTATCAGATTCGGATCTTAATCTGTAAGTACATATTGTAAAACTATTTGGGTAAATTAATTTTTTTTAAAAATATAGTCTTATCTCACACATTCCTCAGCACTTCCCTGATTTACCCCCCACCCCCCCCCACAGCCACATTACCCGCTCCAATTATCTCACTCATGACCCCCCCCCCCACATCTACACAACCCTAACACAGATAGGACCCCGATTTTCTACACGCACTTTGATCCTACACCTAAGACCCCCTAAGACCTCTACTTATCTATTTTACCCAACTACGACCAATGTTCCCTTTAACCTGCGCGGGTGCGCGGCCGCAGTAATTTTGTAAAATAAATATATCCATGTATATGACTTTTTAAACAGCGTGCACGTAAAATACATTTTGCATACTAGCTTTCCCCCCTTAGAGGGAACGTTGACTACTACCCCACCTCTACACACCGTTAACAGACACACATTTAGACCCCCCCACCTCTACACTCACCTAACACACACACTTAACCCCCCCCCCCCCACACACACACACAACCCCAATTTCTACACACACCTTAGCACTACACCTTAGACTCACCTCTACGCACCCTTTTTACTCACCCACGACCCCTACATCTACACACCCTTAACCCACACACTCGACCCCTATGTCCACGCACACCTTAACCATACACCCGACCCCCGTATTAACACACCTCTCATCCCACTTCTAACCCCCCACCACTACTCACCCCTTAACTCCCATGACGCCCAAAATCCTTCATTTCTTCCCTACTCCCATATCCCACCCCCTCCCTCCCGCTCTACCCCTTTCACGCCTCTCCCCCCACCCTAGAACCAGAATGTTCCAATTTGTTTTTTAAATTCTTTTGTCTGGGCCGAGGGAGACACTATTCAGAGCTTTCCCGGCTCTGCCTAGCTTACAATGCTATAAAGACGTCGTAAAACCAGGCACATTTACATGGTAGCACCTTGTCGATCAGCAGTTGCTGGTCAAGTCGGTAACGCTCCCGACTATTGTACTGACTAAGGGTTCGGATACAACTCAGAATAACTAAATCATAATTTATAAATATTGTCGATCAGAAATCGAATTTTGTATAAGAATTTTTATGTTGAGTTTTTCTTAACATTTCAATTATCTAAACCAAATTTGTTTATTTTTTTGTTTTTTAAACGATTTTTATTGACCTCAAGTAAGTTAGCAATAAAAAAACTAAATCTTATTTTGAAAATAGCTAAACACATGATATTTTTTTCCCCCTAAAATCAAAAGAATCCTATTTTCGGCCAGTAAACAACACTAAAACGCGTTTAAAATATTAGTATACCCTCGACATTCAGGTCTAAATCAAAAGGAACACTATACCAAGCATAGCATTATACCATAATATTAACTAACATGGGTGCTATTACTTGTAAACAAAACATTTTACAGATTCAAGCGCGTCACCACTCCCCCCCCCCCCCACCCCCCTTTCCACCTTCACCAGAAAAAAAAATAGATTTTTCTAGAAACTAGACTAAACTGCCATCATCATCCTTCCCCCTCCACCTACATTTCTACTAGGTGTAGTCTAACCTTACCAGACATAGCCTTGAGCTCACAACTAAACCCTGACGTCGCAGGCTTTAAAATCTTCATAAAATATACCTCGCTCTAATTATTTAATTGGGAGGTTGTAATTTCTCGAAAACCTCCACGTCCCCTCTCTTCAACCCTCCCCACCCCCTCTCCACCTTACAAAACTTAAGTCATTATCTTGCATCCACGCAGGGGATCCCCGTGGAGACCTCTATGACTGAAAATTGGTAAGCGTTCAGTTCATATTAGACCCAGGCTATTATTATAAGAATTATGATAAACGCGTCGTCAGTTAATTTTTATAGGATCGTGAGTGTGTAATTGGCCTTTGATTGAGCTGGGATTTTTGAGTCAGCAGTGATAGACTTAAGCCAAGTCAGAAATCAGGACTGCTTGATTGAAATCAAGTCACAAATTAGGAATGCTTGACTTAAACTAAACCAAGTCACAAATAAATACTGCTTGCCTTAAACTAAACCAAGTCAGAAATCAGGGCTGCTTGACTTTAACTAAGCCAAGTCACAAATCAGGACTGCTTGACTTAAACTAAGCCAAGTCACAAATCAGGACTGCTTGACTTAAACTAAGCCAAGTCACAAATTAGGAATGCTTGACTTAAACTAAACGAAGTCACAAATAAATACTGCCTGACTTAAACTAAACCAAGTCACACATTGAGGTTGAACAGAGGGGACGTGGAGGTTTTCGAGAAATTACAACCTCCCAATTAAATAATTAGAGCGAGGTATATTTTATGAATGCTTGGATTAAATCAAGTCAGAAATCAGCACTGCTTGACTTAACCAAGTCAGAAATCAGCACTTCTTGACTTAGCCTAATCTGGTTTCTATGACATCTTAATAATCCACCGGTCCCACTTTGTGTTTTATTTGGACAAATTATTGTGCTACGGTATCGGCATCTACGTGATTATTGAACGTGATCCTGCAGTAACTGTACATTTCAACGTGATCTTATTGTTACTGCGGAATGGCGTGGTCGTGGGATAGAAGCGGGATGCTAATCTGTAAGTCATGGGATTGGTTCCTAACTAGGAAACAACTCGTCTACTATACTACTTCCGGAGTACCACTCACTCATAAACTCAAGTCACTTTTAATAAAGTAACTGTGGTATTTTCTTGAATTAGCAGTTTCGTTATCTAAGTTAATAATTACTAAAGTTTATAGGATATTAAACTTTTTTTAAAACTTACAATTTTGACAACAAATTTTCGTGCATTTATTCTTCAGGCATTAATTTTTAATAGCGGGGCTAGTAAAATACTTCCATCTTTTAGCTGCACTCGTAACCTGATTACTAGCAAGTAGCATATCTCCATGAAGAGTAAGGAAAATAATATTTAATTTATGATTAATCAATGTCGACTTTAATTAAGATAATTAGTACATGATTAATTATATTTTTGGCCTTGATTCTTCAAGTGGCGTCATGGCAACAGCTAGGTAAAACGAAAATATTCGTCTTTTTAAATTTATTTATTATATTACTTTTTTAATTTATTTTCTCGAACCGAGTTACCGTTCCTGATATCAGACCCTTAGCGCCGCTCCATGGGGGTAACAATAACATCACTGACCGCGTGACCTATAACCTGAGCGTGATATTCAATGTTATTCTAACCTATATGGGGTTCTGATTAATTATCTCACTGCTAATTAGCTGAAATAAATATTTTTCAGATATATATTTTTATAAAACTATTCAAGTTTAGGTCATGCACTTGTTAACGTAATTTGTTGACGTATTCAGCACTTCAACCTGATGCTCGTACGATATTATGCTGATTACACAACAGGTCTATAAGCCTGTTCTAGATAGCCAGATTCAATGACACTTATCTTTCTTCTTTCTGCCACACTACCACGATTTAGCTAAACTATTTAGAAACACAGCCGTTACTATATTCAGCATTAATTATTTGTATTGCCGTATTTAGAAATTAAATATTTAATCATAAACTGTAATATTATATATTTCAAATTTATGTGTTTCAATACTCATTCCGAAGAAGATATTGGCAGAAGCACAGGTTTCATTTTTTAGTTTAAAAATAATTATCTTTTATTTCATATATTCAAACGTCGAAGCATTTTCTTTGCTTATGCGATTATGGGGCTTGCGCCCCCTTCCCCTCTCTATCTCCCTCCTCAGTTACGCCAATGACTTAGTGATATTTTAGAGCTAAATTGGAAGTTCCCGATTAAGTGTTAGATTTTTAAAATACCACAATGCACTATGTGTGCGATTACGTTTGAGAATGGGCTCGTCTTGAAAGTTAGCCAGAACTTCTCAAACCAGTATGACTAGTCATAGCTTTAAAACATAGTTTGTAGGTGGGGCGGAGGGGGGGGGCGACCAGACTCCACCAGCGACTATGCCCCTGGGTAAGACCTGTAGGTAATCAATGTGTCGTCATCACGCACGTCATCACACACGTCATCGCCACCCTCAGCTGGCGTGGAGAGGAACAACCCACACAGAACCCACGCGGTACGTCTGCGCCCCAGGGGTAGGGTGCGATATCGTCAGGTAGACCGAGGGGATGGGGGGGGGGGGGGGCTACACGTGTAGTATAGAGAGCTGTCAATCAAGTGTAGGAAGGTGAGTTTATCAAGATCTAATTTTATCACAACCTCGTTTTCAACCAGCTTTTTTTCTTTCTTTATCAACCCGTTTTGTATTTCTAAATGATCGACCAACCCCATTAAAACATATATTTATTTATGATCAACCCAATCCTACCAACCCATCTCCTTAATGAACTCTGCCTTCTATTAATAAAAACACTGCAACCCGTATTTAACCAACCTGTTCTTCCCTTCATTTCCCTTTCTATATCACACACCCCTCACCATCATTCTCCACGCCTATCCACCCCTCCACCACTTTCCACTCCTCCCCACCCCTGCCCCTCCCCACCCTTGCCCCTCTACACCACTCCAATCCTCAACACCCCTACCCACCCCTGTCCCTTTCCACCCCTCTCTTCTCCACCCCTGCACTCGACCCCTTGCCCCCCTCCACCCCTGCTCTTTTCCACCCCTCGACTCTCTTCCCCTCCTCACCATTCCCTTCCCTTCCTCAACTCTCCTACACCAACCCATTCACAACAAACTTCTCCCTTTACCATCATCCCTCCCACGCCAAACCTTCTCCACTACCAACCCACTTAATTCTCTCAACCCTTCTAACCAACCTGCCATCCAACCTCAACCCTAACCTGTTCAAGCCACCCTCCCTACAAAACCGCCCTTCCCTCCCCATTTACTGGGTTTTACCTCCCGCATAAACCCACTACTCACTACTCGCCGTTCTCATTACATTCTTACATTTTGTTCTAATCCTAACCTCATTATCCCCTCTCATAACACTCCCATTTACAACTCCAACCCTAATGCAACCTTCTTTCTCACATTAAAGAATCAACTATAATCCTCTCCTCCATTCCTAAATCCTCTCTCTCAACTTTTACCCCCATCCATTTTTTTAGCTCCCCTATAAATCCTCTCCTCCCATCCTAAAACATCCCTCCCTAACTCCCCCCCCCCTACCTTTTACCTCCCGTATAAATCCTCTCTCCCATTCCTAAAGCCTCCCTCCCAACTCCTACCTCTCTTACTTTCTCCCACCTTTTACATCACGTATGTCCTCTCCTCCCTTTCCCACCTTCCTCCCACCTCCCACCTCCAACCTCACTAAACCTTTTTCACATTTTACCTCCCCTATACATCTTCCCCTCCCTCCCAACGCCTACCTCCCTAAACTTCTCCACCTCTTACCCCACTCCCAATCTCTCCTTTATACCCTCTCACTAAAACCTCCATCATACCTCAAAAACCTCCCCTCCACTTCCGTCAAACCCCTCCCCACCAACCCCTCAACCTCCTCCTCCCCCTCCCCTCCGCCCCTGACACCCCCAGGCATCCACTGTATACCCTAACGAGTAAACTAGCCCCACGGCTACTCCCCCTGATAACTCTGGTGTACCCCCACACTGCAGGAAATAAACGGCGCTAACCGAGGCTGTAATCTCGCATAATCTCGCGGGATTTTCAGCCCGCCGTGGGAGGCCGTGAGCCTCGCTTTGGTCTTTTTAAAAACAGTGTTGCTCTTTTTAATATGAAAAAAAAATGTGTTTTATCTGTATGGTCTCTTGGCGCTATCCCTAACCTAACCGAAACGCTGGCAGTAAACGTAAAATAAATAATAAAATAAAATAAAAACATCGGTATTCATATGTTGACGGTTGTACAGTAACAAAGTTTTCTTTTCTTTCTGTTTCGATACCCAAGGCGTGGCCTAGCGGTAGTGAGCTAGACTGCTAACACGAAAATCTGGAGCTCGAATCCGAGTTCCCGTCAATAGAACATCGCAGGGTCCACCCAGCTCTTATGGGTATCTAACTCACGTTAGGGAAAGTAAAGGCGGCTTGGCATATTGCTGACCACACTATCTCGTCATATGCCGAGGTCTCCGAAGCAGAGGAACTCTAATTTATCTTCCTTACGAACGGGAAAATATGGTGATAACGTTATAAATAATGATACTGAAGCCCTACCCTAACGCTCTTGGTAGTGAATTAATAAAGTTTGTTTCTTTAGCACTTCGCAAGCCCTAACTCTAGCACTGTATTGAACTGCAATCCTTATCTAAATAGAAACTCAAACAGCGATAGGGATATGACATCGATATTTTTATCAGAGGCAAGAAATAGATATATATATATATATATACCCACATATATGTCGGGATATATTTTTTCGGCGAATAATTTAACTAAAAATCGATTCTCCGGATATATGTTCATCCGGGTTTTAAAAAAAAAAGTATAAACCATTTTCTGTTTAAAACATTAACCACTAGAAAATATACTTTCTAACCTTCTACTTTCATAAAATGGCAATCCAAATTTTGAAGACAGACGTTTTTACAAAAAAATAACACCATTACCGAGTTTCTAGATCCGGATGTTAAGTTTAATTTCGAGTTATCTTCCCTTTGTTGGCTTCCGGTTGATGACGTCACGTGACCAATAATTGGAGACCAAGATGGCTAGATGCTTGTAAGTAAATTTTTTTTTTTTTACACTTAAAGAAAAAATATGTTGTAGATACAGAACGAATATGGTACAAAAATGTATAGTCGTTACCTTTTCCTTATCATAAGTTAAGTCAAATAAGGCTAAAGATCAGTGTATTTTTCAATACTATTTTTCTCAGGGGGGGGGGTGTACTTAAACTTTTCCGGGGGGAGGGGGGGGGGGAAGGGCTAAAATTTCCGAAGGGGGGTAGGGGTGACTGGTAAAAGTATATATTTCCTATGTAAATTATATTTCGTTCTGGAGGGGGGGGGTGTTGAAGCGCCCCCTTCCCCGAAGAGATACCTGGAAGAGACTCTGCTAAAGATACACAAATCTAAACGTTAACTAAATAAGGTTAATGTCCATAAATAATTATAATATGACAAAGGCGCAATGGGCATTACTCTGGTTAGGGATATGGTTAGAGTTAGACTTTGTTTTGTGAAAGAAAAAAAAATTATAATTTGTTATTAAATATTGAGATATAACTTTCTGGTACCATTAAACGGAATAGTTCTCTAATACCCGACACAAACATATGATTCTTGCTGACGCCACGACAAAAAAGGTCAGTCTGGGAGTCGAATTCTCGTCCGAGGAAATCGCGTGGAAAATGGTATTACCTCGCGAGAATTTCGTTCACAATACATTTCGTCTCTTCGCCGCGCCTCAATGAGCAGAGCGGGGAAAAATAATAAGGGGCCGCTACTCCGGGTCAGACCGCAGTGTGTAGAGTTAGCGTTCTTGTGTGTAGTGCCCGCCTTCGTAATATGTCTTTTAATTTTCGTAACATAGCTAAATATATACACAACACATAATTGTTTTTTCTTTATTACGTTAGAAACACCTCTATTTCGAGTTAGGTCTTCGCCTAAGTAAACAAAACATTAACTTTATGAAAAGAAAAAAATATAATAAAATGATAGGTCTTATTAATATTGTTTGAGACGAAGTTAATTTTACGATAGAAAAGTTGATAAATACAAAACTTGATATAATGTATTCAAAAGTTGTTATAAAACCATTTTTACCCACCTCTAATATACTCAAACAAGACCTAGCATAAGATAATCAACTATCAGAGACTACCACAAAACCCTCCTTTTAGTAGGGTATTTAGAGAGGGCAGGGGAAAAGGGGTTGGGGTGAAGGTATTAAGTCCAGATCGACACTGTTTTCTTTTAAAATATGAAGTGGACTGCGAATTCTATAGTCCGCCTATATATATATATATATATATATATATATATATATATATATATATATATATATATATATATACATATAAACTGAGGTGTCTATTTGAAATAGGACACCGATACGTGCGTGTACGACGCAGCATCTATCAACAACCCACAAATCCTGTCTTTTCATCAAAATTATCCACCTCATCATCTGTCTCCTTTCACCCTATAATCATTCGTCGAATTGTTTTTTATCAAAAATATTTTCAACGATCCTCGTCAAATTCCCCCCCCCCCCCCTTTCAAAAAAAAAATCAGCGATCGCAACAACAACAACAGCGCCTAGCTCAACCACTACCATTACCGTCTACAGCTCAAAGTCTTCCCACACACACCCATCTAAACCTTCCCAAATCTAAAATAATCCTTTAAACCACTGTTCAAATCGCATTGTGTTTTAGTTATTTTTTCTTCTCTTTCACCCGCGCGTTATATTTTAAAAAAAAAAAAGTCTGAACGTGGTATTAGTTGTCGTCGAGGCCTCCTTGAATATCATAATCATTGCATTGTACCCTGCAATCTTGCATTGTCCGTGTTTTTCTGCGTGCAAATCATACTTCGTGCAACCGATACAAGCTTCAGCTAAGCGTTAAAAGCATGTATTGATACACACACAATCCCTGTGGTTCGTTCAAATAAACAAAACAGAAACAAAAACGAAATTCGTGAAATAGTAAAAATATAAAAACAAATGGATTATACAATATTTTTAAATTTACAAAAACGTGTTAAATTTTACATGCAGTAGAGAGTTTTCCTGTAATCTAGATCTTAATGTTTTATATAAAAGTATAGAGCTTTTCTGCTAAGCCTTTGTCAAACAAAAAATATGAGTGTAGTATTTCTAACAAGTGTATGTAAAAGTACCCAAGTCTGGATTTAATAGCATTCCTGTTAGGAGATTATAATCACGATCTTTCTTTATAAAACTAGTAACACAAAGGGCGCGCTTTACAGGAAAGTGTGAAACGAAAAAAAGGCTATATCACGATTTATAGTAGTAGTGTGTGGATTATGGTTTAAGTTTAAGATTTAGGTTAAGTTATAGATTAAAAGGTAACGTGGCTATGATTGCAATGTAAATAAAATATTCGCGAATTCGAGTCTTTAGTAAATTTTAGTTAATTGTTTAAAATGACTCTTAAAAAAATAAAGTTTAGGCTTAAACTAATATTGAAACGTATTACGTAAAATGAAATTCTAGTTTTACATTTTAGAAAAGCCATACAAGTTATATTATACGAAGCAAACCCTTGTTGCGCCACTTTATTACACAAAAATATTACAAAGCTCGTGACAACAGAAAGTAGTTAAACGCTAATTAACTTATTTTTCTTAATTGTTCATTTTTATGGTAGTTGATTACGTAATGTTTGACCTATTTGAAATGTCAGCTTCGCTGTAAATTACCTGAATCTCATCTCCGTTATGTATACGACGATGGGGAGCTGGGGGGGGGGGGAGACAGATAATATAAAAACGTACAGTGATTTAGAATCTTCAGCTCCGATTATAGTTAATGTTTAGCGTGTTAGGGTGATGATTATAGTTAGAGTGGTGTTGTGTTAGGATTAGCGCTAGTTATGGATTAGTGGTAGGTTTTTAGTTATTAATATATTACGGATTAGTGTGTTAGGTTAGATTATGTGTAGATTACTGGATACGAATGTTAGGATTAGAAAGGGTTTAGTTGTGGTTTGTAGGATTTGAAATATTTCCGTCAGAGTTTATCCAGGGCTATTGATATGTATGGACAAGATTCATAGCGACTGTTGATGTTAAGAAAAGATAAGTACATCATAAGACCAGACCAACAAGAGATATGACCATCGACAGAAGTGGCCATCTTGAGATGAGGCCACCTAGAGATCAGGCCATCTTGAGATCTGGCTAACAAAACATCATTCAAGAAAACTTTCAAGATATATGGCCAATAAGAAATCTGGCCATAAGTAGATATGGCCATCTACAATTATGGCCATCAAGAGATTTGGTCGTCAACAGATCTGGCCGACTTTATATCTGGCAATCAAGATATCTGGCAATCAAGATATCTGGCAATCAAGATATCTGGCCATCAAGAATATCTGGCTATAACGATATCTGGTCATCAAGATATCTGGCCCTCAAGATATCTGGCCATCTTCAGATCTTGCCATTTACAGATCTGACAGCATACATATCTGGCCATCGATATATGGCCATCACAAGATGAGGCCATCTATTCATCTGACCATGCGAGTATACCACATGGTCACTCCACATTGTGATATTGCCATCTCTCATTTCCTCCATGACTTTGTTACCTTAAATTCAAAGTTCCAGACATTTTACTGTATTTACTCCCCTCTTCCTTCTTGTTGTAATGATATTGACCCACATTACTTAACAACGAAGCTCAGAAAGAAGAAGAAAAAACCCAAGACAATAATCAATTAAATTATATTTTATTTTTAAACACTTTACATTAAAATTTCGATACCATTTTTTTTATCTGTATCTCTATTTATGGTTTATTTCAATAATTATCGTAGCCAAAATATTAAGGGAAGTAACTCTCTAACACCCACACATATAACCAATATAGTGGTCACCCTTGTATGATTAAACACATCTAGATTACCAGAATAGTTTCCCCTTTTTTGTTCTTGTCTTCATCATTGAGGCGTATTTATCTACATTAACAGTGAACTTAATCAACCTTAAATTTTAGTAAAACTCAAAGCCTTAGTAAGAAGAATTCTAGGCCTAAAAATATTCCTCTAAACTAAAATCCAACACTTTATAGTTTTCGTGAGAAATCGCGTCAAAAAAAAATTCTGGTCCGCTAATAATATTAAACCACTATTCCACAGACAGGCAGACGTCACTCAAAGTGTTAGCGAATAGTCTCCCTTGTTCGGTTTAGACCCCTGCCGTGTTATCTCCCCTGGAATCGAAAGGTCACAGATAACTCTTCTCTAGGTAACGCGGGCGACGCTTAGAGAGTATTTTTTTTCCACAGGAAACGGAAATGCCCGAAATGTGAAAACAAAAGTTGAAATAATTGTTTGAACTATGAAGCGAGCAGCGAAACAAGATTGTTTTAGTTTAGTGTTTTGACCTTTGAACTTCTGTATTTCTCATAACAAAAGATACGCACACTTTTTCACTACTGGTAGTTTGTTTGTTTACTATGAAAAAACATTTAAACATTAAAATTTAAGTATTGGGCAAACGAAACAAAATACGTCTTTTGAAGAAAAAGAAATCCTCATGACTACATTGCTGTTAAAAATACATATGATATAATTTTGTGCTTTTGCAACTCAACATCTGAGACAAGTCCCTAGACATACCTTCTAGATCTATCTCTATATGTTTGTATCAAGTCCATGTTGCCAACATTCTCTATGCATATTCCACCGACCTATGTCTATGTTGCAAGTCTGTCCTCAAAAGTGGCAAGTAACCAATGCATTAGTCGCGTTGAATGGCTATCTGCCATGAATTTATTTTCAGTTTTAACTCCCAGGTCACGCTTTAAAAGACTGGCCATTTTTTTTTTTTGTTTTGTATTCAAAGTATTTGCACAAGATGGATAACTCTTCTGGAAGGTTCAGTTATTGGAAAGTCAAATTGGTACCACATGGAGTGTAGGAAGGGGGTCGGGGGATTAACGTATGGGGGGGGGGGGGTAGGTGGCCGTGCATATATACTATATCAGTATCTAAGCCTTTAAAGACCTTTAAAGTAAACCTCCTTATTTTTATTTTTTGGAAAAAAAAAGTTTTGTTGTGCACTATCTAGACAAGTATTCTCACTATATACGTCTTCCTTGACCATATTCTAACAGTATTGTCTACACACTGCACCGTGCGCACATACACCAAATGTTGGAAGTGCTCATCTTGTAATACCTACACGCACCCATGTCACACAAACAGGTACACTCTACTTCACCTACCACGAGAGATTCCAACCTTCATTCAACTTCCTCCAACACGCTGAACACACCTATTGTGTAACAAGAACCTGCAAAATAAGAGATAAAAATTAATTATACCTGAAGTATTTTTAAATCAAATTTCGCGTTCTTGTTTATCTTTAATTTCCATATGGATTATTCACTGGATTATATTTTTACCGCAATAAATCCAGTATTCAGATTAACACTATTTTAAATCTTTCGAACCCATTTTCCTTTAAGATTTACCTTTATCTTTTTATTATTAAAACCTGCATGTCTAGCTTAAACTTGATCAACCATTGTGCTGGGCTGTCTAAGGAACGTCGTGATTCTAATACCTTTTTAATGAACCCCAAAGACAGGTATTAGTGACGTCTTATAGGACTTGATTTTATTATTTTAAAAAATTCCCCCCCCCCCCCAACCTCACAAATCTTGTTACCTGTGTTATGTGGATTTTTTTTTTTTTTTTTTTTTTTTTTTTTTTAAATTTATTTAGCCATGCGCACGCATCTTCCGTGCATTGCGACGCAACAACCATTCTCATTGTCCCGTTTTGGATTCAAGCGCTTGTTTTTCAAAGATCGTAAAAAAAAAATTCTTGGATCGTACCCACGCATCATTTTCGATCCCACTCTTTCAAATATTTAGACCTTTTATTCATTTACCCGTCCCTTTAAAAAAAAGAAATACTTGTTAACAAAATACCTATAGAAAGTGAATGTCAATCTTCAATGGGTTATTTCCCTTTATGCCCCCTACGGGGTTATCTCTTAGAGGATTAATGTCCCTTGCTTCGCTTCCCTTCGATGATATTCCTGAGCGACTAAGCAACTGGGGAAGTCTAGGATTCATTTTGTTCAAGCCTTTTGAATGCCGGGCTCTCAATGATACATGAGCGGCTATGTAGCGACAACGTCGGTACTAGCTTCAAGCTTAGCTGGGCTTGTTTTTTAAACATGTTTTGCTGCTGATAAATAATTGATGCAGATGGTTTTTTGTTTTGTTTTTTGTTTTTCTTTAAAGCTATGACTAACCGATTGGGTTCGTACATGTATTTGTGCATGCTGAGCTATGAGTTGAAATCTGTGGCGTTGCTATGGGGGTGAGTGGGGCGGTGGGGGGGGGGTGATCGTCCCAGGGCGGTTTTTTTTTGTCTTATTAATACTACCTCACCCACCAGGAGGCAGGGATTTAAGACAGATCGGTCTTAAATTTCACCCATTTATTTCACCTTTTTCATACATTGGCCAAATTGAGGTATAAATGATGGTTCTTGGATTAACTGGATTGGCTATGGAAGCAAATCCAGAAAGAAAAAGCAGGCTGACGTCGGATTTCGTGGACCATATGGCGCATACAATGTTACACGTAAAAGTAAAAAAAAAAAGCTATCTTCTCTAAAATTATAGGTAGAACGAAGAAGAAGAACAGTAAATATGCTGATACTTTCAACGTCATGCCGTTATACATGTCACTTCTCTTCACATTAAACTTTCAAAAAATTGTCTCTAGATGTTTCACTCCTTATATCGAGTTTTGTTTTGTTTTAATGTGTGTGTGTATGTGTGTCTGTGTGTCTGTGTGTATGTGTGTGTTTTAAGCTTTTGCCTAGCATTTTAACAATGAAACAATTGTAAGAAAGGCTAGAACGTATGTCTGCAGCCTCTAAATTACCCCTCGCGTCAGTCATCCGTGTCATTGCGGGTGGGGGGGGGGGGGGAGGAAGGGTGGAATCTAAGAAAAGAGCCTTAACTCCTGGTGCCCGTAAGCCGATGATAAATGTCCCCAATAAGTGGCTTACACGGGGGACCCGCGGGCCCCGTCCCCTCCCCATTCCAACACCGCCTTAATGAATGGACTCGTTTGTTTAGAAGATTAAGTTTAGACGCAAGTGTAGTGTGGGATTAGCGGTCACGTGATCGTTCGTTCGTGTGAATAGCGTGGTGTGGAGTGGTGGGTCCGCACGGAACATGTGGGAACTTTGGGCTACAGAGACCACACAAAGTCTGATAGCCCTTTCCTGATAGAGTTGTGGGCTAAATAGACCACACGAAGTCGGATCGCCCTTTTCCTTATAGTATTTTGGGCTAAATGAACCATATAAAGCATGATAGCCCTTTCCTGATATAATTGTTGGCTAAATGAGCCACATAAAGCATGATAGCCCATTCATGATAGAACTGTAGGCTAAAGAGACTACACAAAGTCCGATAGCCCTTTCCTATTATAATTATGTGCTAAATTAAACATATAAAGAATGATAGCCCTTTCCTGATAGAATTATGGCTAAAGTTACCAAACAATGCATGACAGCCACTTCATGTTTGAAATATGGGCTAATCACACGAGGTCTGATAGCCCATTCCTGTTTGAACTGTGGGCTAAACCACCAAGCATGATAGCCCTTTCCTGTAAAAATTGTGGGCTAAATGAGCGACACAAAGCATGATAGAAGCTTCCCGTTAAAGTTGTGGGCTAAATGGACCACACGAAGTCTGAAAGCCCCTTCCTGTTAGAAATATGGGCTAATTGTATCACACGAAGCGTTTTAGCCGTTTCTGATAGAATTGTGGACTAAATGGACCATACGATTTCTAGTAGCCCTTTGACGGAAAAATGTTTTCTATCACAACTAGTTAGACTCATGATGATAGCTTTAAGGCTTTTAAGTACTAGACGGGCATGTCAATAAATACTAGATTCTATATCTCGGATTTACAGCCGGTGTCAATGTTAGGGTTAGTTTTAAAACCTCATGGCTGTTGTTAAGGTTAGTATTTGCGTCAGGATAATCAAATAACGTTTCCACCCATGTTATTCGCCAACTTTGTGGTCTAAATAATAATGACGACAAAAAAGTCGGTAAAGCTCATGGTTGCTAAACCTAAAAGTCTGGAGTTCGAACCCCCGGGCAGATGAGGCTCGGTAGCTGGGGATAGCCACTCTTCTAGGAGAGACAACTCCAAAATCAAACAACTGCTGTCTTGTAGTTTGTTCTTGGTTAGACTGTGGAAGCAAATCTAAAAAGAAAAGCAGGCTGAAATCGGAGTCAATGGCCTCAATGGCGCATAAACAGTTGACACGTACACTTAAAAGTGTTGGAGGGGGATCCCTTTCAACACTAAAATTAAGTAGAAGAAGAAGAAGAATATACGGACATAAATCTATGTTATATAAATATAATTAAATATTCGTGTCATGACCTAGTTAAAATGGAGATACCCTAGAAATAATACACCAAGTTTTAGATGTCGTATATAACGAATGCAAATGAATTCATTGAAAATATTTTGTACCCAGCAAAAACAACCCACCAACACCCTCATACACACGACGCGGTATGCTGAGTAACTATACCCTAGCGAAACACGGCATATGTCGCATTATTACCCTTTGTCGTTTTTGTCCTGTGCAAGGCACGAACGGTAACTCTGAAATCCTATATCTTTCAGCGCATCACGAACAGTGTTTGTTTTAGGCCGGAGTCGCCGCCCCTTAGACACCTCGTTACCTTTAAAAAAGCATGTTTTGTTGGTTGATTAACGCGCGGTGAGGTGTTAGCCTCCAAAATTTGTTTGTGGTTAGGATTTTAATTGTTTTTGTTGTACGCTTTAAACCTCAGCATGGTAGAGAAGAAAATATACTGTTAAAAGCAATGCATAACTATACTTTATTTGGAGATAGTTTAATTATAGTACCTCTAATTATTACCGATCCTAACAATAGAGCACTATACTTCGTTCGAGTCCAATTTCAATTCAGTAGAATGTCCCTGAGTCCACCCAGCTCCAATGAGTACCTGACTCACGTTCCAGTCTGTCTGGCTAGTGAGCAAAGAGCAGGAAATGACGTCATATACGAGAGAGCGAGAGAGAGAGAGATGGAGAGATATAGATAAACATAAAGACAGTGAGCGAGACTGAGAGAGACATACAGGTACAGAGAGAGTTAGACAGATACAGAGAGATAGATAGATAAACAGAGAAAGACAGACAGAGAGACATAAAGAGACAGAGAGAGAGAGAAATATTGTAGAATATCGAAGTGCTCATCTGGAGGGCGTTTAAGTACAACTATTTACTTTTGCAACAAAAATATAAATCACAATTTTTATGACGTGCTACATTTTAAAAGTAATTACCACACATTTGAATTTAAATTATTTTCCCATAAGTTACTAATAAAAGTTTGTTATGATCTAAAAAAAAATTCATGTTGCATCATAAAAATACAGTGTTTATTATTATTAATATATATTTTTTTTTGCTTCGAAAAAAAAGCAATAACAGTTAATTGACAAAACGGAAAAATAAGTAATACAATTGACACAAGCTTTGAAGGTTGGATAATATTCTCAAAGCAATTTGGAAAATATGTTTCAAAAAGTTGTAGATAGAAAAAGGATTTCGCGAATCACATATACATAATTCCCCTTAGTTTATTTGTTTGTGCTTTTATTTGTGTGTCTTATCTTTAGAGTGCTCACTCTTAATTACAGTTTAGGACTAGAAAACAAATCAAGGTATTCAGATATTAGTTAATCTTTAATGGTCTCAGCTTAATTGGGTACCTGGCAGGTGACAGGCGAATCTGGAAGTAGAGCCAGGTCATGCTGCAGGGAATTGAGACCGGGCATTGAGACCGGGCATTGAGACTGGCATTATGTCTGGGCATTGTGTCTGTGTATTCTGATTGGGCATTTCGACTGGGCATTTTGGATGGGCATTGTGACTGGGCTTGTGTCTGGGTTTTCTGATTGGGCATTGCGACTGGGCATTGAGACCGGTCATTAAGACCGGGCATTAAGACCGGGCATTAAGACCGGGCGTTGAGACAGGGCATTGCGACCGGGCAATGTGCCAAGCCATTTATTTTTTGACATTTTGCAAAACTCCAACTTTTACCTTCCTAGTTATTTCGAGTATCTACAAGCCATAAGGCTACTTCAAATACCCCCACCTGTCCAGGTGAGAAACCACGGTGCTACTTTAGGCTCAACGACCTGTCTGACATCACACCTAACACGCGTCGCCTAGGCAACGTGTCGCGTAGACTTTTGCACCTGAAAGGTCAAATACTTGCGGCTTGAAACTAACACATTTCCTGGTCCAAGAATCGTTCGACTGCTAACCCGAAAGTCGCGAGTTCGGATCCTGAGCTGAGTTTGAATCCCGAGCTCCATTCCCTTCATGTTTTAACAAGGTCATTTGAAACAGGTGAACTCTACTTCACCTGCAGTATGGACCGTAATTTTCGAAAGGGTACTTTCCTTTTTTTTTAAAGTTCAATAATGTTTCCTAATTAAAAAAAAAATTTAACTTGAGGCTTGCGTAACGTGAAACAAACAAGTTATTAAAAAATAAAATAACAAGAGACGAGTAGTAAATGAAGTTTTAAATAGCCCTCAAAGTAACTCGGTCTGAGATCAAGGGCACTCAACCGACAGACGGTGACCAATAACTTAAAAAAAACGTTTTAAAAAAATTTACGGTGTTTTTTTATCTAATTTTTAAAAACAACATATTTTACAGGATTGATACTAGAAGTTGCTGCCTCAAAATTTGCATAGATTTTTATCCCTTTAAATGTCAAACCGTTTTTTTTTTTTTTTTTTTTTTTTTTTTTTTTTTTTTTTTTTTTTTTTTTTAAAAGGCGAGGGCGTTTATTTTTAATTAAATTGAAAAAAAAAATCAACAATGTAAATCTGATTTAATTAGTAACGTAATTAAATCATTTTAGTATGTATGAAGTTGAGCTTTGATGACCACACAAAAATTTAATGAGCTGGACCAATTAATGCTGACCACACACTCGTTTGAATAAGCGCTGCATGTCGTTGCAGGTCACACATTTCATAATCTTGTCACGTTGTAACAAACTACACAGTCATTTTATAATCTTGTCACGTTATAACTGACCACACAATCATTTTATAATCTTGTCCTTTTGTAACTAACCACACAATCCTTTCATAATCTAGTCATGTTATAACTGACTACACAATCCCTTTGTAAGACAGATACTGTATATATACACTACCACCCCCACCCCATTACATTACGTAAGTCTATTAAATGCTTGATAAAAATGGTTTGTCTGGTATTTTTGATATGTCATTTAAGTTCGTTTATGTCACCCTAATTTCTTCCCCCACCCCTACCAGCCTGAGTTATTAAAAAACGACTAACAAGTCTTCATCTACGCAACTAATCAACTTGACATTTAGATAACAGTCATCACATTCATTCATTTTAACATCTTGTTTTACTAATATCTTTATTTCCCACGCACCCCCGCTCCTTTACTACTGGAATACGTTGTTTTAATTGGTTAGAGTGTACAAGCTTAATCTAAACCTGATTTCTAACACAACGCAACATAATTTATATCAGGGGTCTCCAAACTTTTCAGTCCGAGGGCCGCATTAACTATCAACTTTCAGTTCGGGGGCCAGTTAGTTCCAGGCATGTCTATGATTTTTCTGGGCAAAGTTCCTTAGCCATCACCAACAAATGTTTTTTCCGATTACAAAAAGATCTCCGCGGGCCGGATGAGAGGACATCGCGGGCCGCATCCGGCCCGCGGGCCGTAGTTTGGAGACCCCTGATTTATATGAATGTTGTACATGGGTGTTCTTTTTACGCAGACATAATCACACATTATTGGGCACAATACTAGGTTGTGAGTAGGAATACTCCTTGAGAAAAAAAAAAGTTGTTAAAAAAAAAACGTTAAAAAAACCTATCTATATCTCTTCCCGCCCCCCCCCCCCCCACCCCCCAAGACAAAAACATTCTAGTAAAATGTATTGGGTCAGAGTTGAAAAAAAAGTTTTCAAATTAGACCTGTTACAGATAGTCTCCCTTCTCTTGATCCTCACGATCTCGATTAAAAATAAGGCTGACATCGATAACATAACAACTAATTCCTTTGGATTACCTTAATCCAGCCGAGCGATTTTTTTTGGAACTAAAACATTGGCAATTTTTTAATCAATGAGATCGTTTAAACAATTCAATTAGTCTTTTTTTTTACTAAAAAGATAATTATCAAATGTAAGCCAGTTGTTGAAGAAAATAATGGTATTTTTCCATTGTACAGGATTAGGCGCCATTGTTCAGTAACCATAACTCGTCATGAAATATAACGCTACTTTAGGGTGTAATCGATTATTATTTTGGGGCTAAAAATCGTGGTGTTATGATTAGAGTTAGTTTAAGTTGAGAGAAATCGTGCAGTGGATTAGTACTATATACACTTTTTTTAAAAAATCTTGAAATGTTAACAATGCCGCATTAAAAAAACCAAGTTCGTTTGTTTTATCTTTTTTTTTAAAAAAAAAGCTATTTCAGGTTTTTTTATTTGTAGATCGGAGATATACGCCATAGAGTATTCGATCCTAATTAGCGGGGTGAATAGAAACTCGATTACCATTCAACAATGAAGTCATCGGAATCTCCCCATTTGTTCGGCCGATCCTCTTCCGTGGTATTGATCTTGTGAGGAGTCGATTACACCCTGTGGGCAAAAGACTAGCGATTGTATCGTATTCGATTTTCGAAACTTAGTTTTTGAAAATAAATTGTAATTTAGAGAATACGCTTTAAGTAATTTATTTAGTAAAAAAAAAAAGGTTAGTAATATTTGTATTCTCATAAATTCAAGACAATAAGGCCTTAAACAATCCAATTCAAGTATCGTCTAAAAGTCTTCGTCAGTAAGTTTGTTTCATTTCAATGTTTTATAACTCTTTTTTTCATCCATCTAGAACATTCGATAATGTATATTACACAACAACAAGACTTTAAAAACACAACAGAACAGCCAACGATGATAAAAAATTTAAAAAAATAAAACGACAAAGCATTTTAGTTTTATTACCTAAAAAAAAAATTATTCGAATTTATTTTTTCCCTCGCTCGAGGCGAAGTTTTATATTCGCTGTTCGAATCGTCTATGGAGCGTCAGAAGCTAGATAAGCAATTACGTCGTGAGTGTCCTCATCCCCTTCCTCCACGCTGTCTGCAACCTTCAGCAGACGTTCGAGGTAATGACGGCGTCTTGTCGGCGCACAAGTGGGACAAGTGTCCTAACGGTAGAAGCGTGTCGTGGGCGGGTTGAGAAAATTGGCATGCATTAACGGCCAGCGCTGCTGAGGATAATTTAACTATTACGCGCGCTCACACACACACATATTAACACACATAGACACACATATTAACACACACTGATATATATTAGCATAAACATACACTTAATAACACACACACCCATATATTAACACACTCATATTTATTAACACACACATACTTATATTAAAACACACATACATATATTAACACACACGTACATATATTAACACACACATACATATATTAAGACACACATACATATATTAACACACACATAAATATATTAGCACACACATAAATATATTAACACACACATACATATATTAAAACACACATATATAATAACACACATTCATATATATATATATATATATATATATATATATATATATATATATATATATATATATATATATATATATATATATATATATATATATCACTGGGGATGGCGTGGCCTAGTAGAAAGCGCTATACTGATATAACCTGAAAAGTCTCGAGTTCAAATGGAACGTCATTGAGTCCACCCAGCTCTGATAAGCACCTAACTCATGTTAGGGAACGTAAATGCGGCTGGGCATAGTGCTCACCAGACTATCCCTTCATATGCCGAGGACTCTGAAACAGATGAACTCTACTTCATCTGCCCCTTGTGTCTTATCACGAAATAATAAAACAATGATGCAATTTTGCTAAATGTTAGTTCACTTAAACACTGAAGTATTTTAAGTATATAGATACATATAAATATATATATATATATATATATATATATATATATATATATATATATATATATATATATATATATATATATATATATATAGAATACATAGACCTAAATATTCATGAATTGTCTGCTAGTAAAAAGTACTCCAGCATTCGCTCACTGAATACCCAAGAACTCCACAGACTCAGTCCTCTAATGGAAAGCCTTGAGGCCCCACTACAGATAAAATCTTCATCGTGGTGCATCACAGATGCTCCGGTCACTCGGGAGTTCCAGTATTATCGACGTCTGCCCAAAGTTCGCTATTATTATCTTAGTATCTGCGCCCGCGGCCGTAGACCGGATAGGTTGTTTTTAACATTTTAAAATTTAATTAACTTTTATATAGTCGAAGATTATGTTAAAAATAACAAAATACTGTCATATTCAACTGTATTAGACCTTCTATACTGTTCTTTTAATAATTATATATATATATATATATATATATATATATATATATATATATATGAGTGTGTGTGTGTGTATTATCACACATAAATGTATAGATTACATAGAATACACATTAAAATATATTTTCATGTATACTATAATATATATATACATATATATATATATATATATAAAGAGAGAGAGAGAGAGAAAGACATAGCGTGTGAGAGAGAAAGATATCTGCTACTGAGCTAACTCAGTAACATTTGTCAGCTCCCTTAATATATTTTAGCTCCTTTAATATACCCATAACATATGTTAGCTCTCATATCATCCTAGTCTAGTGTCTTTTGACCCCTGATCAATATTTCTTTTTGTATCTCCATTTTGCTATAATATTTTTTTCATATTTCATCCGTCAATATTACGTCATTTCTAACGTCAAATATGATTTAAAATTATATGCTTGCTTTAAAGATTCTTTTCAATGAATGCTGATTTTTATGAAAGTCTTCATCTTGATTAATTCAAATGAAATCAAGAAAAATCATCGAAAAATCCGATGCTATTTTTAGATCGCGGTCTGTCACCTGATACATTATTCTCAAAACCATTGGTTTAGCCATTACGGTAATTAGTTTGTGGGGCTTATGGGATTGTGTTGCGGAGTGATTGACACGTGATTCGTTAACCTGGTGTTGACCTTTGTGTACAGCCCTTGATTTGACTTTCTGACTTGTGTACGTATGTACGCTCTCTAATTTGTACACACAAACTCAGGGTGATGTACACTCAAATACTGAGTCACCGTTTTATTCATAATATCAGTTACATGCAAACCTGTACACTAACTTGTGCAGAAATACACAACTACATGTACACATACTAAAGTACATGTACGCATTCTATCTAATATACAGAAAAACACAGTTGCCTGCGTTACTCTTTTGTACACAAAAAACACGTACGCGTGCAACACTCACTTTTTTTCTCACGTGCATGTGTACTCACCTTTACACATACATACATATACACTTACTCACTTGCACACTCATAACCAAAATAAATTGTAAGCTAAAGACCGCTGAACACATTTTATCAACAAATTGTCCTTTAAGAAACTCTTAGCGCACATAGTTATTATTTTTTTTTAAATAAACAGAATGCAGATAACATTATATTCTAAATTATCCATATTATATGCGTAGGAGTCGGAATGAGTTCCCTAACATTAAAAAAAAAAGAAACTTAAGATATTAATTGAAAAAAGAAATCCTACAAAATAAAATCTTTGCGATTTTCTGTTGTTTTTTTTTTTTTAAATATTTTTAAATATTGCAGCTTTCTGTATAAAATTCTAAAACATTGAGACAAGGTATAATGGGATATTAAATAATGAAATCAATAAAACAAATGATAAAACAAAACCGTGTTTCTCATTATCTCGACATTATTTTACAGCGCGCCATTTTCTGTCGATTGATTCTCCTTTATTAGAGTAGTCTCCCATGAATGGCGGTTCTCATAGTGTGTCAGTCCGTTGTTACCAGATAAGTAGGGTAACGCAGTGGCACAAAATGTCTCACTATTGTAAATGGTGAATCATAAACGTGAGACATGACGATATCGTGCACTCAGCTGGGAAGGGGGGGGGTGGTCGATAGGTGGGTAAAGCTCATGGCTGCTAAACCAAAAAGTCCCGAGTTCGGACACCACGGCAGATGAGTTTCGGGGGCTCAGCAACTCATCTAGGAGATAGAAGTAAAAAATAAGAATAAAATAAGTCGGCGAGCGATACCTTAGTTTTTACGTCAGTCAACTATGCCAAAGTAATTTTTTAAAAAGCCAAATATTTTTTTTTTTAAATTCATAATTTTCTCTCTAGTTGGATCGTATCAGTATCAGTAAATGTAAACATGATTTTTTTGGGTAACATATATGTTAAATATATGTATAATACGTTAATATTTACACATTTAAATGTTAAGTCATCTTGATTGTTCAAGTGTTACACACTTTAATGTGTTGATGTGTAACACACACGTTAATGTGTTAGTATGTCAGTGTGTTGTGTATTCACACATGATGTGTTTACACACTTCAATAATGGTCCATATGTAACTCGCGATTATGCGTTCTTCTGCATTATAAATTAGCACACTTCAATGTGTTGTGTTACACACTAGATGTGTTCACACACTGTAATATGGTCCTTATGTGACTCGCGTCTATGCGTTCCTGTGTAATACACACGTTAATATGTTCATGTCACACATAATATTGTAATAATTTTGTAGCACACTTGAGTTTGTTCTTATATTATAACACACATTAGCGTGCTCATGTGAGACACACATTACTGTGTTACTTTCTAGCACACGTCAGTGTGTTCTAGTTAAACACACATTAACGTGGTCATGTGGTACTCGGCCTATTTGTACCCAGAAATAAAAATCTGTTTATTACGCTAAACGGATTAGCCGCCCAGTCTCAAGTTGTCATTCGCGATGGATTAAGGCGGGATTAAGTCGGAACAGCTAGAACACGTGTCAGATTTTGGTTTTTTTTTTTTTTTTTTTTATTTAAAAAAAATTGCTAAATTTGTGAACAAGTAGAAAATTAGATAGCAACCGTTGTCAAGGAGTTTTTTTAATACAATATATTTCATCAAACAAACAAAAATAAATGATAAATTAGAAGTGAAGATTAATTTTTGAGGAAAAAAAACATCAACATTAGAGTTAGCTTTTTTTTTTAAAAATCTAAATAAGATTTTACAGAAAGGCGTTTTTAACACCCTACCTTACCCCCCTCTTTACTTAAAAAAAATTCAACTAGAAAAAAAAATCAAAACATCTGTAATGCAACTAAAAAAAAGTTTTTTTTTAAGAAGAACAAAAAAAAATCCGTTTTTTTTTTCTGTCGGATTAGTAAGACAACGGAGACAGACTTCTAGTCTGATTATACAGACAAGAGACGACACAGCCGAACTGTCGTCAAGAGGGGGAGTAACTCCTTCTCAGCAACCCATCCAGCAGATTACCGGCCCTGAACAAAAACAAAAAAAAAAAGGGGGGGGGGGGGCGGGCGCATATGCTACCCCTGTTAGCTAAGAGAATTACGGCGAAATCTTCGATTACTGTAAACACGCTGTTTGGCTAGTTATGCATTTTTAGCGCAGCGTTAACGAAATGGAAACTGAACTGAGATTTAGGGCGGTGGTGAGGGGGTGGGGGTTAGGGGAGGGAGTGTAGTAATTTTTAAAAAGAGCCCCCCTCCCCCGCCGCCCTTTTTTTGGGTAGAAAGTTCTAGTGCCGTCCAAATCGCATTATGTATGGGACAGGAGGCTGAAAATAAAATTGTATAGGAGCTACTTCGTTGTTTTTTTTTAATATTATCGCAACCATATATCCAACTTTCATTATAACTCTAACCCTGACTCTGGACGTATCATGACCCTAAAAATCAGCGTCCCGCCATTAAAATACCACATTACATTTTTATACAGATTCTTTAAAATGTTTTTATTTTTATTTTTAAACAATATATGTTTTTCATTTTTGAAAATTATTTTTTTTTTTTTTTTTTTTTGCATTCGTATGTTCCTTATTGTAATTGTAAAAATACTTTTATGTTAAAATTAGATTTTACTGCATAAAACGCACATATCGTTATATCAAAGACGCTTATATGGTGTTCTAGTACTAAACCATCTAAGTGATATATTCGTACTACGTCTATGCGCCTTTGGCACGAATACATAAAGACGATTACTGGATAGGCTTGGGAGATAGTAGTAATATATTAATTAAATCGATACCCGAGTATCGCAAAAAATAGGTTGCTTGCACGGTAGGGGATTCGAATACGCCATGGCAGATTGCATAATATGTTTTTAGTATGACTTAGGTATTCAGTCTGTGACAAAGGTATTTCTATTTGTGTATGACTTAAGTATGACGTTTTGTGTTTAGAGTATGACTTTTAAAAAATAACTAATGGTGGGCCTTTATGACTTTTTTAATGACTCTATTTATGTATGACTTTAAGATTATGCTTTAAATTTAGCGTTCTGCTATATATATATGACTAATGTACGACCTTATATAAAGGTGCATTGTATCCAAATATGGATTAATGTCACAATGTGCTACTTAATTTCTGATTTAAGGAATTATTTAAATGACTTAAGTATGACTTCTTGTGTGTAGGGTATGACTTTTTAAAATTGACTTAATGGTGGATATTTTAGGGTATGACTTTTTTTTCTCTAGTAATGTATGACTTTTTAGATTATGATTTAAATTGTGTGTTTTGCTTAATATATGACTTATGTATGACCTTACATACAGGTGCATTGTATCCTAATATGGATTAATGTGCTTCTTAAGTTTAGATTTAAGGAATTATTTAAATGCTACCTAAAAAAAACAACAGAAAACCTAGAGCATTATAGCCTGGTTAGAATTAAAACAAATATTTTTAAATATTGTAAGGTAATTTTTTTAAAAGGATATGAATTAAATAAAATATTTCATTCATTTACTTTTTTCTCAAAGTATTTTTATTATTGTAAAATGATAACATTATTTTTAGAATTATGTCGTTGCATAGACAATAGAACAGCGTCTGATATCAAAATAAATATTTTAGTTTAACACTGTAAGACACTTTTAGTTTACCATCCGATCTATTAAATTTTCTTAATCCTGTAATTTCATAGTTATTTCTTTGTGTACTGTTTAAATTGAAATAGTTAATTACATCCTCATTAAGACCAGTTCAGAGGTCAAATTAATATCACCGTTGATCTAATAACGATTTTCCACCAAGTTGGCTCATTTCGCGAACAGTGCATGCGAAAATGGGAGAGAAAGGCAGTCGGAAACGGAAGCGATTGGTCAAGGAAAACCAAAACAAAGACAGAACGGACTCGATGATAAGATAATTGAGTTAAAATTCTAGTCACTGTTGAGCGAGGCGTGGCAAGGGGGCGCCCTCTTCGGGGGGTTGTAATTAGTGTCAGGGGGGTTGAGGGGGGTGAGGGGGTATCAAGTGGTCATCGTATGATTGGTGCTTAATCACGTGATGAGTTCAAAACTGGTGTCGGGTCAGTGAGCTGTTTTGGGAATTTTCCGATGGTCGGAAATCTGTTGCCTTCGAGGCGTAATTTAAGTAATTGAAATAGTTGTGTTGTATTCTGCTGTGTATTTTGTTGTGTTGTGCTTTTTGTACAGTATTGTGTTTCGTGTGTATGTATACACTTTTGTTGTGGTCTGTTTAATAGTTAAATACTATAGAGTCGATAAATAAACTGTAGCCTTAATTTAAATTTGACTATTGATCTATAGACTCAATATAAACTCGACTATTGATCTATAGACTCAATATAAACTCGACTACTGACCTGTAGACGATATAGAAAATACCACATATAGACTATGCAGACAAGACTTTATGACCTCTAGACATTGTAGATTCGACTTTACGACCTCTAGACATTGTAGATTCGCCTATATGACCTCTAGACATTCTAGATTCGACTATATGACCTCTCTATATTGTAGATTGAACTATATGACCTCTAGACATTGTAGATTCGACTTTATGACCTCTCTATATTGTAGATTGAACTATATGACCTCTAGACATTGTAGATTCGACTTTATGACCTCTAAACATCGTGCATTCAACTATTGACCTTAGAACTATGTAGACAAGACTATTGGACCTCTAGGCTTTCCAGATTAGACCTAAAGACTCTATGCAGACTAGACTATTGACCTATAGACAGTCTTGACACTAAGACTGTTGTGTGCTGCCACTACCAACACAACTGTCCCTCTAACAGACTGTGAGGAGTATGAAGTATGTGAGGGGAAAGGGGAGATAATGACCTGAAAGATTTAACTATGACGTCACGCAACAAGGGGCCGCCATCCTCCCCTGGAACCTGCTTAAATAAGAATTATTTATCTCCCTTTACGTTGGGAGACGGACGCCCCGGGTCAGGTAGATCAAGCCCTAAGGGGTGATCCGCTCATTATTTATGCTGCAGGGCTGCTCACCTCTTCACGTGCAGGAAACAATTTTTAGTCCGCATGTGTGTGTGTAGGAGGGGG
This sequence comes from Physella acuta, assembly GCF_028476545.2. Classification (NCBI taxonomy): domain Eukaryota; kingdom Metazoa; phylum Mollusca; class Gastropoda; family Physidae; genus Physella; species Physella acuta. The sequence continues at coordinate 163,490 of NW_026732055.1, forward strand.
GGGTATGGTCTGTTCGGTTTGTTTTTTTCTTTTTCTTTTTTTTTTTTTTTTTTACATTTTTCTTTCCTCTTCAACGTGAGTTGTGCGATGCGGGTGGGTTATTTTCGAGATAGAAACTCGGACGTGCATTAGAGTTTTATTATTTATGAAATTTTTTAATGCTGTGTTATTGAGATTTAAAAAAAAAATATTCTCAATGCAGTTGTATGTTGATTATAAATGCAGTTGTATGTCCCTATGTAGCCAGAGGGGTAAATGGCCATAGTATCAGAGAACAGTTTTAATGCATTTGGGGCCATTTTGTCGTAATGGAGGCATTGATGTGAAATGCTTTGAAGAGAAATGTATGACAATGATATCTAAATGAAGTAGGATATGACCGTTAAAAGGGTTATAGATAAAGATATTTAAGCTTAATATGGGCATGTTATGGAGGAAATAAATCTACAATATCAAAGAAATGCGTACATTATATCGAATACAAATCTGGCATTGGTTTCTATACAATGTGGCCATGGTATCCAAAACAATAATGCACACACCAAAAAAAAACGGTAACGAGAGCAATTAGTGCATTGATATCGTAAATAAATTTGTCCGAGGTATTGAACCTATTGACACATTTAGGCTAACAAAATCTAGTGAGATGAAATACTGCATTAAAACCTTAAAGAAATGTTATGATTTTTATAACTAAACGTATGTTAGCACATTGTACTAAGTTTTAGTCTTAGATGCCTATCAGAACCAAATGACTCATTATTTAGCTAAAACGCAAATATCTTATCAGATCAAATAGTTCGGAACAGTCTATAGTAAGTCTTTACCAACCGGGGCCGGCGCTAGCTATAAGGTGAACTAGGCGGTCGCCTAGGGCGCCATCACTAAGGGGGCGCAAAAAAAAGGTTTAATGGTTATTATAAAAAAAGTACCTAATAATTAATAACTTTGATTATCCTTTATAAACTATAGATGGTAATATACAAAGGAGTAGCGATCTATTTCGGCACCCAGGACGAGCTATCAATTTTGCGCCCCCATCCCAAATTTAGGTCTATGTAGCAGTGGCGTCTCAAGGGGGGGGGGGGGTTCCAATCTTTACCCGGGGACAAACTTTCGATTTGCACCCCCCCCCCAAACTTTCGATTTGCACACCCCCCCCTCAAACTTTCGATTTGTATATATATACCGAGGGGTCTATGGGGGGGTGGTTATGACCCCCCCTACCCCCCCTCCCCCTTGCCTACGCCACTGCTATGTAGGCCTATATCCTCGATGATGACAATACAACCCCCACCTTCCTAATTTGGAAAGGTCGGTGCGCTTTTTACCTGTCACTTTGCCTTTTATTTTGGTGTCACATAATTGATGTAGAAAAGGATTAAATAACTCCGTAATTTAGATTTCGAACATTTCAAACAGTTATCTAATTTTAATGTTGATTTAGTGATCGCTCCAGCGATAGACGGGGTGTTCCAATACACGTGCAATTTTGGTTTTTAAATCTCGTTTTCTCTGACTTTGAATTAGAAATATGTTCTGGTGTATAGAGTTTTGTAATGACGAGGTGTTCACAGTATTGTACTTGTATTGGTAAGTTTTGATGAATCGTATAGATTTGGGAGTAACGGCGGAAGGCAGTTGCTGATATGGTTTTGTAGGTATAAAGTATCGAAGTGTTAAAGTGTCGTATGTTTTATTTGGCTGTTGTGTAGTTGTAGGTCTAGTGGAATCTGATTGGTAGTAGAGAAAAGAGAATGTGGGTGATGAGGCATCATAATTCTGGAGTTCAGGAATATTAAGTCTTGTGGTATTAAGGTATCGAATTGTGTTGACTATTAACGTGTAGTAGTAGGTCCAGTGAAATCGTTGTTGATTGGGAGTATCGTTTGTAGAGCTTGGTGAAGTTAAACGAGTTGGTGTCGTAGTTCTGGAGCATCGAGTCTAGTTATGTTTAGGTATCGAAGTTTGTGAATGTAGTAGAGTATATCGAGTAGTTGAGTTTATTATAAGTTAGATGATTTCAATTCAGGACGGAACACACTAGAAAGAATGGTACGCGTTTTCTAGCTGAAAAATCTTGTTTTTTTTTTAGGAATCTATATTACCACTATAATATTATATAGGCTAGAATTTATAACTAACCGTAAACTTAGTTTTTTCAAATTATTATTTTTTTGTATATTTAATCAATACTTATAGCAATGTCTTAAACCAGGGGTCGGCAACCTTTTGAAGCGGAAGAGCCAAAGGGTTACAATTTTCAAAATTTCTCTGGCTTTAAAGAGCCACCAACATTGTTTTCATTTCAAATATTATTTTTTTATTAAGATTATTAGTATTTGTTCAAGGAGCTGGAGAGCCGCATCTTGATATCAAGAGAGCCGCAGGTTGCCGACCCCTGTCTTAAGCAGTTACCCGTATTTGATTTTTTGAAGGGCGTCCCTTTGTTTAGGGGATCCAAAAAAAATTTTTTCTGCATTATAAAATTACATAAGCTAAATTTATGTCATCATAATTGACTAGAAGTATGTTATAATAAAGCTACCGTGTTTAGACTTTCAAACCTAAAACACAGTTAAGTAGTGAAGTGATAAAATATATTCTATTGCCACGGTTACATAGCTAATATAAAAATTTTTTTTATAATTATTACGTAATGAGATTTAGATTGTTGTTTTGTTTTTCAAGAATGTCTTAGTTACATTTGGTTAATTTAGCTATTTTAAAAAAAGTTATTTCCCTTGAATAAAATTTTGGTTTGGATTTCCAAAAGGGAGATAATTCATCCACTTCAAATTCCTGCACCTTCGGTTGAACGCTTACATATAAATACAACTTTGAGTTACTATTTGCTATTGTAACATTTATATAGAGCAGAAGTTCTAGACAAAATAGTTTGTTAGGTTTTTTTTAGCATTATCCAGTTGAAAAACAAATACATTAGTAGCCGTTGTAGATTGCATACTTAATGTTAGTAGCATACAGTCTTAGTCGTAAAATTAACATCTAATTAATTGTCTTTTCGTATTTTTCACCCTCTCCTAAAGGATTAATATATAACAATTTTAGGCTGGAATTATAACATTTATAACCTTTTCTTTTTCAAATACAAACACAAAATCGTTACATAATCACACAATATAGACATTTTGCAATTATAACTAAAGACATTAAGCTTAAATCAGGTAAGTTCCGTTTTGGAACTCACTTTGGGAGGACTGCAGAGAGCCCAACACTACAAGAATTGTGTTTTAGTGGAGGGGGTTTTCCAGACTTTTCTCCAGGGAGGATGATGGGGGGGGGGGGGGGACTTTTGAAATTTTCTAAGGGGGGGGGGGGCTATGTCATTAATGTAAGTACAAAGTAGGCTCGTGGACTTAGCAACAATTTTAATAGAATGTGATTACGTTGGCAAACTGGAATTTAAGGAATTGGTACAATTTTTTGTGACTAAGGAGGCAAGCAAAATTTTATTTTGATGTCTACTTATAACGTGTATGCAACTGATAATAAATTAATATTTCTCTTTTAACTAATTGTTTTCTTATACTTATGTTATATTAGTTAATCTGTGTGAAAGGTGGCGTTTTAGTAAGTTTTGCCTAGGGCGCTAAATAACCTGGCACTTGTACCAACTACATGTTAAACTAAAGCTAATGATATAACAGTAAACATTGTGACAACTTCGCTAATTAAACCGTAGTTTACTAATTTAAACGAGCGTTAATTAAACAGCTGTATATTAATTTCAGCCTTCGCTACTTAATGAGTTGTACACCAATTAACATGTGGCTTCTGTTCCGATAATTCATTAGCTAGAAACAAAACAAAAACAATGTAATAAAGCCATGTTTGTATTGATCAGAATACTATAGGTACTGTGTCGTATTGACAAGAATGATGTCGGTACTGTGTCGTATTTACAATGCTCATATATGTACTGTTTTGTATTGACCAGAATGATATCGGTACTGTGTCGTTTTGAAAACAATGCAATAGGTACTGTATCGTATGGACAAGAATGCTACAGGAACTGTGTCCTATTGACCATAATGCTATAGGTACTGTGTCGTATTGACCAGAATGCTATGGGTACTGTGTCGTAATTGCCAGAATGCTAAATGTATTGTGTCGTATTGGCCAAAATACTATGGGTTAAGTGTCGTTTTGAGACTCCTAGAGGTACTTGTTGTATTGACAAAAATGCTAAAGGTATTGTGTTGTATTATCCAGAATGTTATAGTTACTGTATCGTATTGGCCAGAATGATGTAGGTACTGTGTCGTATTAACCAGAATGTTGTAGGTACTGTGTCGTATTGACCAGAATGCTATAGGTACTGTGTCGTATTGGCCAGGCTCCTACTGTGTCGTATTGACCCTAATGTTACAGGAACTGTGTCCTATTGACGAGAATGCTATAGGTACTGTGTCCTATTGACCAGAATGCTATAGGTACTGTGTCCTATTGACCAGAATGCTATAGGTACTGTGTCCTATTGACCAGAATGCTATAGGTACTGTGTCCTATTGACCAGACACCCACTATGTCGCAGACCGCGGGTATTTAAGTTCCAGACGAGAGCTGATTAGCCCAGTCATTAGGAAGCGCCCGGACCGGCAGACAGTAAAGGTCATGACCCCGTTTGTTGTTGGGGGATAGGAACGATGTCCAAAGTTTTTCCCCCCCCCCGGGTAATGTGGGTCAGAGGTCAAACCAGCTTGGGAAATGACGGCCGAAATTGGGTCATAAGTGCGTTATTTTGACGCTGGAAAAAAAATCGCCAAAAAAAAAAAGAAAATCACTTTTAAGTGAATACCTTTTCACGAAACATCAGTTTGTACCTACACCTTTTAATTTCTACTATAGTTATTTGTGTATAATATATATGTTTATCTTTCATATGTGTATGTTTGTGTGTAGGCCTATGTGTGTGTGTGCATGTGTGCGTATGTATGTGTGTATGTGTATGTTTATGTGTATGTGTATGTATGTGCCTGTGTCTGTGTGTACGCTTGTACATTATCAAACTACTCCACATAATGTATCACTGAAGGTATACGAGCGCCATTTGTTTGTCTTAAACTTTGGTTAAACAACCAATTTCTATTTTATATAAACGTTCAACCCCCCCCCCCCCCCCCCCCAACACCCCCCTCCTGTTTACTACTGACCCTGAAGGCGCTAAAACCTAGTCATAAATAATACAAAATCTACTCACCCCCCGGGCGTGAAGTGAGTGTTTATAGACGCGCGTGTTTTGTGTGGAAATACACGGGCATCCCCATGAGGGTCTTAAGTGTGCTGGGGGGTAGAAGCTGAATCTCTGTACTGTTAGGTTTGTGTTTAAACCCTCATAAAGTCTTGTCGCCATTTGGAATAATAAAAGCATGGTTAATAACTCTTGTTTGGATTGATAGATAACCTTAGCGTTAGAAGATGACTCTCTTACATTTAGGTTTGTCTTTAAACCCTGATAAAGTCTTATCACCAATATAAATTGTAAAATGACAAACTCCCTAAAACTTGACTAGATTGATAGATAATTATGTATTGAATATTACCATTGATTCAAACACACACACACACATCCGCATCCTCACACACAAGCACTTGTGCACATACACACACACACACTCGTGCGCAGCACACATTTACAAGTTATATTTTGTTTCAAGGTTGGTATAGCTATTTTATTAAACACGACCTCATTGGGATTTGCTGTTGAGTACCGTTATGAGTACTTTATAATACTATGACCGCTTGGTAAGTTGTAATGTTGTTGTTTTCTTAAGCCGGTGGTTCTTTACTTGGGTTCGATCGAACCCAGGGGTTCGGCGAGTCAATTTAGGGGTTCGGCGGAGATGAAGACACACATCTTACTCATATGGCTCGCGATGAGATTTTGTCAGTGCGGACGATAGAACTATTCAGAAGGGTTTGGTGAATGCGCATATCAAACGGGTAGGGCTCGGTGCTTCCAAAAAGGTAAGAACCACTGTCTTAATCATTTGATTAAAGGTAATGAATTTGGACTAAGGTTAAGGTTAGTGTTACATTTTGAACTTGGGTTTAATTAGGACTAAATCAAGGACCAATTTCGAGCAGCGATACTATTTTAAATACAAGTTCGATTCGTACTCTCGGCATCCTTACAAGTAAAAGCATTTTTTTCTGTCCCCGGTGTATATTTGTATATTTAAAAACACCCATCATCTTCCGTACAAACGCCAACATCTCTCTGTCTTACTCAACGCATATGTGGCTATTATGTTTTATGTCAGATGACAGCTCCATCTGTCTTATGCTAGACGATATATTTTTACACTGTCAGACCTATGTCGCATCTGTCATAAGTTTGCCCGTACAAATATAACTAGCACTATAACCCGGAGTAACCAACGACAACAACTCATACAGTGAGTTCGGCCACAAAATGGTTAAAGAATGAAATGTTTCCTTCTTCGGTTTCCATTCACTAAATTATAGGGCAACGGTTCACGTTTTTAGCGCGGACGATTCTCCGGAAGTGTGGTCTGTGTTTAGCGCATGCCTATTTCAGGAAACGGAAACTTCCGGATTTCATTTTATTTTTCTGTAATCTTTTCTTGAGTAGGGGAGAATAGAATTTTAAAATAGCACAATAATAGATTTACATTAGAGGAAAGAGTTAATTAATTACATTGCTGGCACTATAAGGGATTATAGGTTATTTTTTTTATTCTGTAGGATTTTTTTTTAAAAGTGGCACAAGTTTATTTATATGGTCAATGATTATGACACCAAACATGTATCTTAAGTGCCTGGCTACTTGCTTAATATTTTGTTATGTAGTTAAGGTTGACAGTGAGGAACAGACATAATACAAATGGACTTGGAACCAACCCACATCCATCTCCTCTTGTGCTTCAACATCCGCATACACTTCTTGCACCGTATTGCTCTCATTTTTATGATCAAAGTAATTTGAAAAAAAAAACGCTCTGTGCAATTATCACCCGACTTAGAAAAGAAGAGGATTAAGCAGTTACATAATCAGATTGAGGTATAAGGTAAGAGGTGTGGTCAGGATTGGGTTTAAAGACAAGATTAGGGCTTGAGTTAGTCTGAAGATTAGTCTTATGTGAGCAGTTAGATGAAAAATAGTTCAATATCTTTCGCCTGACTGTTAATATTAACTAAGTTCGCTTCATAATTCATCGTCGTTTGCCTTGCTCGCCGTATACAAAGTCCCATCAAGTTCGCTTCATAATTTAACATTGTTCTCCTTGTTCGCCATTGCCATCAAGTTCGTCTCATATTTCAAAATCGTTCGCCTTGCTAGCAATATTCAAAGCACCATCATGTTTGCCTCACATTAACTTTGTTAACTTTGTTATCCTTGTTAACTTTGTTAACTCGCCTTTATCTCGATACGTGATACACAACATCATTTTCCTCGAATCACAACTAAACTAATTTTTTTGTTATTACTTCAAAAGTCATCTCCCTTTACACAGTCATCCTTTTTTTGTATAGTTATCTCCCTGCGTCTTCCAGCCAAAGTGGGTTTATTAAATCCCCCCTGCACTAAAACACAATTCATTGCTTCGTCTATTAAAACCATAATAAAACGCGAGCAAGGGGAAGTAATTTATAGCCGCGTAGTTTGTTTTTCTCCATAAAGTCAATGTCTGTAGTACTCTATAGGGGTTCTTGACATTCAACATTATTGTTGAGGAATGATTTGAGCGATGATTTCAATGACGATCAATTCCGGGTTGAAAATGCGCAAGGATAACATGGGTATAGGAAGCTGGTTTTAAAATAGGGGAGGTAATAGCTATGGTTCTTTAATTAGTTGGGTCAGGGTAAGGGTCGTGAGGGCAGGTTGATTATTGATAAACGTTAGGGAGGTGAGTCCTGTTGAGAAGACGGTAGGAGATTTGGTTTATGTGTTTATACACATGTGGGGATGGGATTGATTATGAAATAATTGGGGGGTGGGATAGTTCTCTTAGTGTATGGAAATGGGATAGTTTTCTTAGTGTATGAGATTGGGATAGTTTTCTTAGTTCGTGGCAGATGAGATATTTTAGTTTATGAGAGATGAATACTTTTTTTTCAAATATGGGAGATGGCATCTTGTTTTTTTAGTTGAAGGGATATGTGATAGTTATTACAGTTAAAACGGGATAGTTTTTTTTTTTTTTATATTTTATGAGTAATGGGACAGATCTCTTAGTTTAAAGGGAGATCGAATCTGTTCATATATGTGAGATCAGCTTTTGGCTAACAGACACACTGTGTTGGGTTGCCTTGTAAACGAAAAGGGATTACGATATTTGAATCCTAATGTCTGGAATATAATTTAAAAATGTCATTTCCTCTCCATAAGGATATCTAAGAAATGCTTGTATTAAATTAGACATTGGTAGCATCAGCAAATTATATCTTTCATCCCCTGTCCTTACAAAAGGCTTAACATACAATTTAAAACTTTGTAAGAAATGCAAATTGTACTGTATATATTATGATATATTTATTCAAATACGTATCAGAAAGAATTTGAGCTTACTCGGCTGCTATTAGATACCCAGCATAACGTTGGCCGCTCTAATTGCATCCACCAAACCCCCCTATCCTATGTAAACCCAAAATCCCATAAGCCATACATACATGTTTCAGGCTTCTAGATTAGGTGATTCAATCTGCATACGAATACATACATTAGCCTGTACAAACAAAGAGATGTGTTCTAACTTTACTGAGCTATATCTATTTGACATCTATCTTTATATTTTTACATTTATGTAGATCTCATTTATATAAATACATTTGTTTACATTCCATTGTTTAAGCTAAGCCCTTTTGATAGTCCTAATCAAGCTATTTGAGGAAAAATTCCAAAAAAGTCATGTTTTAGATTCGGTCCTACCCCCATCCCCCCCCCCCACCCCGCCCACTCCCTCCCATTACAAACTTTCGTTTTTGACTCAAGGTGCTTTCTATGTTTAGAGTAAATTTGAGATCACAACGATATCACCAGTAATAAAATTCTATGTACTTATATCATCATTGTTTCAAAGTTCAAATGTCTTTAATTAAACACCGCCCCCCTCCCCTCCCTTCTTTAAGATGCCCGATAAAAATAGAGGGCTAGAGACTCGTGCATTGTATTCATAGAGATTTTTTTTTTTCGATTACAAATATCCGTTCCTATTGTTGCGGTGGATTCATCGATACTTATCTCGTATTTCGATTCTCAATTGTATCGTAATTAAATCGCTTATCGCTGTGGGGAATCGAATACGCTTAGGTTATAAAATTGGAAGTTGCGAGAAAACTTAAACAGTGACGTTATTTTTGTGCCATGTTAAATAATTGTAAAAAAATAAAGTACACATTATGAAAGGAACTAAATATGTTTGTTGGTTGATTTTTATTACTTGTGCAGTTGCGGTTAGGATAGAATACTGATGATTTAAAAGTAACTGTAGCAATAGAAAAGACCATATGTGAATTTTGTTTTAATAAAAGCATTTTTAAAGGTTTAAGTCAATTGCTTAGTTGGTCGGTAGAGTGGTAGAGTGCTTGACTGCTAGTCCGAAGGTTTCGAGATCGGATCTTGGTTCGGATTTGTGACTGTAGGCCATCCCTGAGCTCACCCAGTTCTGATGGGTACCTGACTCAAGTGAGGTGGCTAGGTATAATGCTGGCCACACCATCTTTTCATATGTCGAGGTCACAAAACATCCGATATCTAGTTCATTTGATTTTTGGATCGTTGGATCTTTTTTTTTTATTAAACGGTTTAAAACCAGATAGTTTGAGTAATTTGTAGGGTAAGGTTAGGACATTGCAAAAAGGGGGACATAGGCACATACCTTTGTACAAGACTGAAGCAATAGCCGCCACATAAAGAAAAGATGTAACAAAAATCACCTGCAGTGTTACAGTATCTTTCAATTAAAATTTTACTCGTCTGCACTTTAAAATTCAGTGTCACTGGATAATCCAGTAGCATTGCATTATTTAATCACACTGTATCATCTTCAAACTTCTTTAGAGCCAGCAGGAAATACATCATAAAGATATGTATTGCCCCACCCACATTCAGAATATACCCCTCCACCATATATCTACCCACCATCACAATAAAACCCTCGACCCACACCCCACCCACGATCACAATAAACCCCTTAACACTCCCCCACCCACCAACACAATAAACCCCTTCACACTCCCCCACCCACCATTAAAATAAACCCATCCACCCACACCCCACCCACCATCACAATTAACCCATTCACCCACACTCCACCCACCATCACAATTAACCCATCCACCCACACTCCACCCACCATCACAATTAACCCATCCACCCACACCCCATCCACCATCAGCAATAACCCCCACCCAGTCAAAATAATCCCACTTACACATCCCACCATCTATACCACTGCTCCTCTCAACTCCACCGCTGCCAAATCCACCATGTCCACTCCACCCCACACCCCCACAGAAGAACACGAACAATGCTTCCACTTATCAGAAATCTAAGCCAATATGTCTACATTAAACTCGCAGTTTTAAAACGCTCAGCATCAAATATTGATTTTCTTGAAATTGGAGTTCTTGCTTTTCTTACCAACGGTTCTAAAAATATTAGACGCGACGCATTATCCAAAATAAAACGACACAACATCGTAACAGTATTGTGTACATCTAACTCTAAATTCTTTTACTTAGTAAATATTAAACTTTTAAAATTAGTAGTCTAGAGTGCAAATAGTTAGTTTTAGAATCCCTGATTTTTAAATATAATTCTTGCAGATAGGAATTGAAACTGAATGCAATGTCATGACTTTACTAGTTCATATCAAGGGTTAAAAAGAAAAGGCTTTAGAAAATAGGTGTGCAATTCAATGTTTCTTGAAATAGATGAAATCCAACACGCACTTACGTTTTTAAGGAAATGAGTCTGAAAGAAACCTTGACTGTAACGACGTTCTAATCGTTTACACATGTACACACCTTATAGATACATGCACATGTACATACGTACTCATATTATGTTCGAATATACACCGTGTACGCACATACACAATGTGTACATATTTATAAAACAAACACAACCATATACATAAATTACATTATGCACACACATCTAGTACATAATTATGTATACAGCATGTGCACGCAAACACATAATGTACGCACATACACAGTGTGTAACAAACATACACATCAAAAGCAACCATACATATAAATTACATAGTGTACACACATCTAGTACACATGTACACATCATGTGTATAATAATAACATAATTTTTATACATATATACACAAGAAGCACTCAACCATAAATATAAAATACATAATGTACACACAACTAGCACATATGTACAAGCATCTAGTACAAATGTACACATCATGTGTATATGTATATACTATGTAGGCCTACACACATTATTTACCTATGTACACACCTTGTACACAAATCCACATCATGTACTTACAAACACATGATACACTCAGCTCCATATCAATAACCCCCCCCCCCCCCCCACTCCCACCCCCACCCCCAGCTAACACAAACTGTGCGTCAGGTTACCAAACGAGTCCACGATTATCACATGCCACGATATACCCATACCATTTTAAAAATCGACAACCAAAGTATACAAACTGATCCATATACTCAATATACACTTATAATAAATAGATCACTTAAGATTAACGTTGACGCATAATTTTTATATTTCCAAACCTCTGCGGTCACGTTTTTTATTTATATATAAAAAAAAAATATACTTCGCGGGCGGGATCGATACGTCGCGATTTAAACACTATCATTATATAATCGAAGTCGCCCATTACTGCAGTATTAGTATCCCCGCAACTGCTGGTTTCTGTAAAGTATTGTTTACTATTATGTTGTTAACTTATTTTTTAAAGATACTTTGCTTGTTTTTCGTACGGCGGTTGAGATGTTGTTTACAAGGAATGATTGGCGTCGATGACAAGCCTGATGCAGGGCTGGGGCTAAAGTCAACGAGGAATCGTTTCTCCGATGTTGAAGAGGTTGAAATTTGGTGTTATTTGTAGCCAGTTTTTTTTATTGCTAATGCGGCCGTAGATGAGCTCTCGCTCTATTTTAAATGACTTGCCTGGAGCTAGCACGCGCGCACGTGAATTTACGCATTTCCGGTTTTTTGTATTTTTTCCTCCTGTTTGGGACGGCGTGGTCGAGTGGTTAGAATACACGTATACCACCGTGAAAGTCCAGATTTCGCAAGCTCAAATCCGTGCATCTATGAGTCTACTGAGCACAGATGGATAGGCTACTTAAGTCTACGGGTATAGAATTCTGGGTTTAATCTTAGGCTGAATTAAAAAAAAAAAAATTGAAAAACATAATTAAAGACAATTATTAATCTGCTCCTTTAAACTTTATAACAAGCTGTAGGCCTATAGACAAATTATACATACATACATATACATATACATATATATATATATATATATATATATATATATATATATATATATGCATACACATACACATACCTATGCACATGCCTATAGCTACACATACACATATATACATACATACATATATATATATATATATATATATATATATATATATATATATATATATATATATATATATATATATATATATATATATATATATATATAGCCTATATGGTATAGGCCCATTAAGAATGCCGTTTGAATAAAATTTGATGCTAATATCCGATTCATCCCTCCCAAAAATAATCCCCCTTAACTGTGCCAATAACATCGCGCTTACCAACCCGTTACTAATATTTGTTTGCATGACCGACAACTCTGGACGTAAAACTTGAACTGAAATTGTCTCCCATGTATTATTAACCAGTTCTTTTTAATTCTATTTCTTTTATTTGTACCCAATTCTTTTTCTACTACATTAGCCATATATAATTGTTTTTTCAAAACTATTATCAGCAACTAAGCCTGTAATAAATTTACGAAAAAATTCGTAACGGTATTACAAGTCTCGCATGACGAAACAATTTATCGATTACAAATAATCCTCAACTCCTGGCTCCAATCATGCTTGGTTAACAAAAAAATTGGTTCTGAAATTCAACAACTAAATTAAAAAATTCTAATTATAAACTATTATATAACTGATCCGAAATGCACATCGATATTACAATAGGTTTAGTAGCTGTGAAATATAGTAGAATAGGGGGTTAATATAATTGAATGACTTAGCTTCGAGGGCCCATAATCTACTTAAACTTAACAATCCTCTTGAATGTTGATTTTAAAAACTTAACGAATAAGGTGTTTATTTCATTTTATTGTTTATATTTTGAATTATTAAAAACATTGTGTTATTGTAATGGTTAAAATATATTTTAAGTGTTTCTAGCATTACACAATTTATTGGGCTAACTCGGCAACCGCACAGGGGCCATCTAATCGGTGATGGGGATTGTTATATTTGATATTCCCTTGTGACTATCGTTCAGTTGATAGCACTGCTTAATTCGCTCACAAAACCTTTTAGAGAAATGTATAGGATTAAACAATAACATAAATAGAGTTGTGATAATTTTAGTTTAAGGCTCTGTAACGTTGACGCCAACATATCGTTACTAAACTAGAAGTCATCAAGTAAACATACGTCATAAATATAGGCGTCATCGTGTATTAGGCGTCATTACGACGATATACGTCACCACGCACACAGATAACAAAAATGTAGACTTCGTTATGTTTAAAGACATCGTATTTGTTGACGTCATTTTAAAACCAAAACTCATCATAAACGCAAACGTCTAGAAAATGTTTATTTACGAAATACTTAGATAAACTGTTTAAGTTTTCAAATGAAATAAATCAAGTTAGATATAAAAAAAAAAATAAAGAAAAAAAATAGATTGCTTTCGAACGTTCGTGAGTGTTAATTGATTGTTGGAGTTCACAAAATAAACATCGCTGGAATTATTTTTAAAATCCAAGTGTCGATATTCTCCCCTGGTGATAGAACAGGGGCGATAATTTGAAATTTTTAATAATTCTTTTTTTTTCTTCCAAAGCCGCAACGCTTGTCCTTCCCTTTTAGTGCGAAATTAAAACACATTAACCGCTCACGACTCGGGATATAATGGCGAGATTTCGTATTGAATTTTCGCCCCCACAGCCAGCGAGTACCCGTAAGGTTCGGGTTTATTGTTCTATATATCTGTTCTATAAACGACGAACGTTGGTGATTTTGTTCGTTTTATAGTCTAATGCTTTAGTTTTCGCATCGATTGGAGAAGTGTTTTCTCGTGTTGTCGTAAAGCCTTTAGCTTTCATGGCTCAGCTTTCTTTCTGACGTATAATATATATATATATATATATATATATATATATATATATATATATATATATATATATATATATATATATATATATATATATATATATATATATATATATATATATATATATATATATATATATATATATATATATATATATATAAACATATATCCCATATATCAAAGTGTATATATATATGTGTATGCATATCGAATTCATATACATGTATATCCCATGTATATATATATATATATATATATATATTGATATTTGTTATATATATATATATATATATATATATATATATATATATATATATATATATATATATATATATATATATATATATATATATATATATATATATATATATATATATATTATTTATATGCAAATCTGGAAACCAATAAAGTTTCGTCTTAATTCTTCATTTGAAATTTTATCACTTTAATGAATTAAGACAAATCAACGAACATATTTAAACTAGAGATTTAGGACTTAAACTTTTATGTTTAGGTCAGGCCATACTCCCAGTTTAGAAACACCACGTGAGACACACGAACCAGAACATTTTTTTTTGTTTTTTTTTTGTTGTTCTTGAAGTGCCCTATCTTAATAGTATCAGGAACGCGCGGTAAAACGTACACAATGCAAAGTTTATATACTCTAATTTAAAAACAAAAACTCTTATTGATTTCGCGTTTGCGACTACTTAATTATTTTAATCGTCGAAAAAAAAAATCTATTTTAAATGGTCGATTTCCCAGGTGTGTTGCTTTTGATCGGGTGCTTAGTAGAAAAAAAATCGATTTGTGTTTTATTGGAATGGGATTGTTTTTATTTAATTATTTCTTTGTTGTTCTATTGCGAGAAGGAAGCAGGGAAATATTTGCATCCCTGGTTAGGGCTTCAAGTGCTTTTTTTTAGGATTATTTTATTGTTTTAATTATTTTTTTTTAAATTGCTTTGTGTTTTTCGTTGAAATTAAATTTTAGTGATTGATAACGGTTAGATTTTTAACGTTTTAAATTTGATTTGTTTGAAAAAGTTTTAAAAAATACTAATGGCGATTATGGCTTTGTTACAAAGCTTATCGAAAACAAAATACTCTGAACACCCGCACAACACCCCTTGTTCTAAGGTGGGGTGTATTTAATGTGAGGGAGGTGTTTACAATGGCATTGGGCTTGTTTGGCATTTATGCCCACTGTTTTTGACAGGTACTTTATTATACAGACACCATTGTTAATATATTTTCCAATATATTGATTTACACTAACAAACTTCCCCTTAATCCATCTACATTAAAGCATTTTTTAATCTTATGCAAAGTTTTTTTTTACTACAAGCCGATTATACATACACCCTTTTTAATATTCCCCAATATATTGATTTACACTAACAGACTTTTACTCAATCCTTCTATATAAAAAATGTTATAATCTTAGCAAATTTGTATTTACTATAAGTTGATTACGTTTGGACTATGCATTGTTAACTAACTTTAGATGTTTTTGTTTTATATGAACTTCAATTTTAAATATTTTTATGTGTTGAAATTTCAACACGATTTCATAATTTATAGCTTCATTTCAAGTTTTTTTTAATCCGATGAAGAGAAAATATCAAAACATTTTTTTATTGCTTTAAAGTTCATTGAGAAGTTTTAATAACACCCATTTTCAGATATTAAATATTTATTTATTTTTCTTTTCATAATGCATAGTTTTCTAAAATGATACCGTAATAGCGATTAAACGATCGTATCTAGAATTGCTAGTCTCTCTTTACTATTATTTCTACTCTCGAACCCTGAGCGAGTAAACTTATCTCCCATGTTGTCGCACAGTTGTGTAACAAGAACCTTCACTCTGGCGACATTCACCCTTTGTGATGGTTCCAAGTTAGCCGGGATGGGTTTCATGTGCAAGGTTTTTTGTTCGACGTCTTGATGGCTGCATGAAAAAGATACTGGTCTTGTTTTCATGACGTCATTTGTCAACTATCTGCGACCTTGTTGCAAAAATAATTACTGTATTAAGTTACGTAACAGAATATAAGGGTTTGTGCAAATTTTTTTAAGAGATTAAAAATACTGTTTAAAAATATATAAATACTCACATTTATAAGCATATATATATATATATATATATATATATATATATATATATATATATATATATATATATCGTCATTCCTTTGTGGCCCCTGGGGAGCAAAGGGCTGCAACCACACATTTCCAGCGGACTCGGTTTTGGGCTGCCCCTTTTATCTGTGCCCATATGTGCCCAGCTGTTTTCGCCTCTTCTTCAACCGTTCTTCTCCATGTCTTCCTTGGCCGGCCCACCCTCCTTTTTCCCTGGGGATTCCAGTCCATAGCATGTTTTGCGATGTTTTTTTTCTATATATATTATATATATAATTATATATTTATATATACGTACTTACACTTACGTATTTACATAAATATATTTGTGTGTATGTTTGAATTCATGTATATATATATATATATATATATATATATATATATATATATATATATATATATATATATATATATATATATATATATATATATATATATATATATATATATATATATATATATATATATATATATTGTATATATATATATATATATATATATATATATATATATACACAGAGAGAGAGAGGGATTGAGAGAGAGAGAGAGAGACTATATAAATATGTTTTCTTGTTCAATCTTAAAACATACGCTGTTATATGTTATAAAGGCCTACGCGTAACACATATTTTGCGAATATAGGTCGTGGAATGTAGGGTTCAATCATTTGTGGACCTCGTAGAGTCATCCACTATAACGGTTCGAGTTGCTTCTATCATACATTATTTAGATATGCTACACACTTAAATTTATGCTTTCAGAAGACGAATACGCGGGTTTTTCAACGCGGTGTGCTGAGCACGTAGATATTCAACACTGTATTCACAATGACGAGTGATATACAATGTTTTAATGACACCTAAGGGAGGCAATCGTAAAGACCCGCAACTCTTTGATCCGTGAACTAGGACGCTTGCTGCATCGTTATGCTATTGTCTACGCGTTTTTAAAGGGAAATAACTGTTGGGTTTTTGCCTATAATTAATAAATGAGCTTGAATTTCAGCTTTGTGGAACCCTTTTAGATCTGGTGTGTGAGAATGTGTTTGTGATTGTCTGAACTGCTTATTGTGTTGTTTGCTATTCGTTGATCATATCGTAGCATATGGTTTTAGGTTAAGTTTGAAGGCTTATAATAATTAGCCCAACCATTAAGAACTGGTATAAGTGATTCCAATATTTGTACTTTTTTTTACCTTTAACAGTATTCGGATCGACACGTTGTATACTACCAAAATATCTATATTATTTAATTAAGTGAAAAATGAACATAAATATCGATCTTAATAAAAATTAAACCGGGAGTGATCTCCCCTAAACTTGCTCGAATATTCTTATATAAAATAACAGGGGATGGGAACTCGGGCTATAGACATGATTTTTAATCCATTTTAAATACTTAAAGTTTTAAAAATAGAATAAAATCTCGTAGACAAATTAATTTCACACCAAGTGAACGCGAATAAAAAAAGCGCATAATAGTGCGCAATATTATTAGTACTTTTAAAATTTACATTAGTTTTTTGAGAAATCGGAAGTAGCGTAAATAAGTACTTCCGGTCAACGAAAAATTCTCAAAATTTGACAGAAGGTAGAGAATTAGATCTTTTACTTACATATCAAATTTCATCTATCTATCTGAAATATTACTCAAGTTATAGGCTTTTGAAAAATTCAAAGTAGAAAAAGTACCACTTCCGGTTATCCGAAATCGCTCAAAAGTTGATACGGATCTACGATTTTGATAAAATACTTGTATGTGAAATTTCATCAACCTAGCTGTAACGGTACTCAAGTTATCGTGTTTACACACGGACACACACACACACACACACACACAGACACACAGACATACGGACAAGATTGCAAAATTATGTTTTTCCGTATCAGTGAGATGTAAAACGTCGAGATTTGCAAAAATCTCGATTTTTTTTTTTTTGCACGATTACAAGACTTTCTCTATACTTCGTATATACGAGAAAGTAAAAACAACTGTTGTTGTTGTTTTAAAAAAAAAAATTAATTAAGTGTGAAATGTTTTGTTTAAATAATTTTAAGTGTAAAAAAATCTATTTAGATACACAAATAAAATACGTTTTAATCCTAAACTTACGTGTAGTACGGCTAGCAATATTGCATCTGTTTGTATGTGGCTTAATTATTGTGTGCGTAATTAGAGGATAATTATAAGGTCAACTGTGATGCCCCACGAGTCTATTTAGGTTAAGGAGTGATAACGGTGTTCTTTTTTCTTATTAAGGCAAAATTTTCAATATCTTAATTTATTTTATTCTTTTTTTTTAATTGTTCAACATAACTACACTAAAATAATCGTCAAAGTACGATAAACTTGATATCGTGAAAGCGGGTTAATTAAAACAGATTGACTCTACTTCATCAGTCTTGTGCGGGATAGATAGGGCGTTTAAATTGGATAGAAAAGATGAAGACATATCACAATCAGTGGCGTAGCGAGGTCAGGTGTCACCCGGTGCGGCACTTAATAGTATCGCCCCCCCCCCCCCCTTCCCCAGAGGCAACGACCCTTCCCGGGGACAAACTTTCAAGTTTTCGATTTGCACCCCCCTCTCAAATTTTTCTCTATATATTTTGCTAATTTTCGCCTTGGTAACACCCCCCTAAATGAGGTGTCACCCGGTGCGGTCCGCACCCCCCCCCCCCCTCGCTACACCCCTGATCACAATCCATTTTATTTTTAAAAAATACATTTCTAATCCCTTTAATGAATCATAAACAAAAACCCCACATCGCAATTTCATTTTAATATACAGTTACCAACGTAGATCATTCTCTCTCTAACGATTTCAGTGACATGGGAATTTCCGAAAAGATAAAAATAGCCCTATTGGATGTGAATACTCTGGACAGCTGTTGTGTTGGATATCAACAGATTACCATGTTAACACACTCATTCGTTACGTACATTCTGTTTTTCTTTTAGTTGTACTTGATTGTGTCCCTTTATAAGCAGCCACTATATTTCAGAGAATACGATGTTATTTTTTGAGATTTGCGTTAATACATCTGAAAAAGTAACACGTTAAATAGATGAAAAGAACGCACATTCAATTACAAGTTTATTCAGTACTTAATAGTACCGTGTGGCTGTGTGGAAATAATCGTAGCAGATGTTATAAGTACCACATTTTGTGAACAGGTACTCTAAACATATTTTTGAATTGTGAATTTCAAGTAATCGAATACTTTCAAAACTATTGTACGAAGAACTACTCTAACTATCAACTTGAAATAGTATTCGGCGGTTATATGAAATAAAATATCCGATTACGAGTGCCAATCTATCATCGCGTTACAACTTGTCAACTGGTTAACAATACCAAGGGATTGTCCTTGTGTTCGTGTTGAGGGAGGGGGGTGTCCGTTAGAATACCTGGGATTAGTCAGGATTAGTTTAATACCCGGTGATGCACTTTTTGTTCGTTGTCGTTCTGGAATTTTTCGCTTCTCTAGTTCTGTCTAGAGTGCAAATATTCGTAAGAGGTTGTGTTGTTTTTTTCTTCAGACGTTTGACATATATTAAATAACGTATAATTGGTTTATTTCTTATTTGGTTTTACTGAACAACATTAATATTAGTACATCTTGTGGTTATCTAGCAAGGGGCTGTCACAAGTCAACACAATGGCTATGATTTTATGACGTAATGCTTCTATTTTTAGACAGCCAGTATTAGATTATACCACAATTATTCTTATAAATTTGTGAGATGATTAATAAACTATTGAATCTTTGTTGCCAGTGTTGATTACCCGTTGATGAGATAGTTATGTTCCTCTTTTAAGTCTTTGTAACGTAACTGAGCTGACTCAGTTTTAATGAGTACCCAAACTTCATCAGGGTTTGTAAATAAATTAAGGACATGCAATGGCTGCACAATATATTTTTTTACATCTCACATTTAAACTGTTATTTGTCTTACTTAATTTGAAACTACATAATCATATAACATATATATATATATATATATATATATATATATATATATGAGTCTGTTTTATGCTTATGCTAATGTTAGCTTAAGCTAAAATAATAAAGTCAATTACCCAGACTATCCCTGTGTGTAAAACATTACCAGGAAACTCAAATTACCAACCCAGCTTATTTGTTTCCTAAACTCACAAAAAAATTTCAAAAATAATGAGGCGGATCGATTACAATATAGTAATCATTAAATTCAGACTCGAATATCACATTTCAGAATCGATACATGCTCTTTGTGGAATCGCCTTTATTCATATTATTTTTTTTTTATCCTCGATGCCGCTAAGGTTTGTATAACCAAGATGATGACAAAACCAATTTTAGCTGGAGGGGTTAAGAAATTGAAATACGAGCGCAATGCATTGCGCGTGACTTGCTGGCGATATGAATGCCGCGCTATTAGCTCCCCCTGCCTCCGACCCCTAACCCCCACCCCCACCCACCTTCCCACACACACACAGAACCACACCTAGCTTAAGGTAGATTAACCACCCAGTCTGCATCATTATGCAACTGCTGTTTTCTGCTTGAACTTATAATTTACGTAATAACGCCACTTAAGTGTTACATAAGATTTTTTCCCCTTCAAATTCATCGCTCGCCCAGTATACTAGAAAAAAAAGTACGTGTTTAGTTGGGGTGTTATTAAAAAAATAATTTAGATAATACCGTATTCGACATAAAAGAAATATATATCTCCTCTAAACAGTTATGTTTGTGTGTAAACAGGTTAGGGCGAGGGTTCGGGTCAGGGCTAGGGTTCGGGTCAGGGCTAGGGTTCGGGTTCGGGTTCGGGTCAGGGTTAGGGTTCAGTCAGAGCTAGGATTCGGGTCAGGACTAGGGATCGGGTCAGGGCTAGGGCTAGGGTTCGGGTCAGGACTAGGGTTCAAGTCAGTGCTAGGGTTCGGGTCTGGGCTAGGATTCGGGTGTCTAAACCAGGCTTAATGTATGTGTCGCGTTTCGTTAAATCTGTTTAACTTTTTACTAGAATATTTAATAGATGTTGTGCTTAATTTCCTACTTTGATAAAAATAAAAATAAATTTTAAAAATATAAATAAATAAAAACAAATTAAATAAAAAACCGAAATATGTGTTAAAGACAGTGTGGCCTAGCGGTAGAACGCGTTTGCTATCCTGAAAGCCAAGAGTTCGTTACCTAAGATTGATTTGGGGTAAGAGGGGGTAAAAAGAGTGAGAGAAAGAGAGGGGGAGGAAGACAGTGATAGAGGGGAGGAATTGAGGGAGATATAAAGGGAGGGTAAGAAGGAAAGAGGGGGATGGAAGAATATGGAATGAGTATGAGAGGAGGAGGGAAGGCGAAAAAGAGAATTATGAAGAGAGGGAGAGAATAAAGAGAGCGAGGGAGTGTGAGATGGAAAGGGAAAGAGGAGGAATGATGGAGTGAAAAAAAGAGGAGAGAGAGAGTTTGTGTTGCAGTTCACATTTTAATGTCTGTAAACTATTTTTTAACTAGTCTTCTAACTGTTTTTCTAACTATTGTTCTAACTATTCTTCTAACTATTTTTCTAACTATTCTTCTAACTATTCTTTCTCTATAATGCAGCCGTATTACTGACATCCAGTACAGAAGAAATGATTAACTTTTCTGACGGAGTCATTTAACCTCAACACAACCATAAAGTAGAGATGCTTCCTTAAACAATTGTGATGGTATAGCCGCCCAGCCATACAGAAAGGTTCCGATGGTCTAACGACAATGTTAAAAATTTCAGATGGTATAACGGCCATGTTGAAATATTCAGTTGTCATGGCGACTTTGTTGAAAAATACAGATGTCAGGCCATATTCAAAATCTCTGATGTCTTGGTGGTAATATTAAAATTCTCAAATGCCATGGAGACCGTGTTGAGAATTTCAAATGTCATGGTGGCCATATTTAAAAGCTCTGGTGCCATGGTGGCATTGTAAAAAATCTCAGATGTCATAAATGACATGTTAAAAATCTTAGATTCCTTTAATGACATGTTAAAAATCTCAGATTCCATAAATTATATTTTAAAAATCTCAAATCTCATGTTGCAAATCTCCCCCCCCCCCCCCCCCCCAAAAAAAAATTTCATAAGCTCGGACTTCGCCCTATAAAACTCGAACAGATAACTCTTGTCTGCTGCTATTATTCCAAAGGGTTTTATCCTGAAACACAATGCTCTCGTCTGCTCCCAATCCTACCGTCGTCTGCCACTGTTTTGACAAGTCTCCGTCGAAGCGGAAGATTCGGTGTTTGAAATGGCGTCATGTTTAAAGGAAGGCGCGCGAAGTTCTAGCAAGCCCAGTCGCGGGTGTGCGGGTATTGGGTGTTGTGATAGCTTACCAAAAAAAAACAAAACATTAGCTCGTCATAATGTTTGATGTTGGGGAAAAGTTCCAAAGGGTTCCTTATTGTAGTGGGTCATTTGTCGAGGGCACAAAAAGTGTGATTCGGTTTGAGATAGCTCACTAAAAAAAAACCTCGTCATAATGTTTGATGTGAAAATGGTTGGAGAAAAGGTTCTAAAGGGTTCCATTTTGTAGTGGGTCATTTGTCCAGGGTACAAAACGTAGGCTTTGGTTTGTGATATTTAATCGTGCAGGTTGTCATGAAAGGAGCCGTAAAGGTTGTCATATCAGTAATGCAAGTGGGTCTCATGTGACGAATAATTTAAGTTTGTCCTTATCGATGGTCTAAAGCAGGGGTCTCCAAACTTTTCAGTCCGAGGGCCGCATTAACTATCAAATTTCAGTTCGGGGGCCAGTTTCTTCCAGGCATGTCTTTGATTTTTCTGGGCAAAGTTCTTCAGCCATCACCAACAAACGTTTTTTCCGTGGACAAAAAGATCTCCGCGGGCCGGATGAGAGGACCTCGCGGGCCGCATCCGGCCCGCGGGCCGTAGTTTGGAGACCCCTGGTCTAAAGAAAGGATTATAAGTGCGATATTATTTAACTATATTTTCGCAGTTTTTTTAAGTTCTTTGAGGGCATAAAAGAAAAAGATGATTGTCATTGAAATACGGTGGCAGAAAGGACACGTATGTGAAGCGGCATGGTCGAATGATAGAGCTCACAGATGCTAACCTGAAAGTTTCGAGTTCGGATCCCGGGCTTACGTCTATAGGAAGTCCTAGAGTCCATCCAGTTATGATGATTATCTAACTCACGTCATATAAACAAAGGCGATTGGACAAAGCGGTGACCATACTCCCCCTTGTATGCCGTCATTGAAACCGTCTCTAATTCATCTGCTTATGTGTCTTGGGCACGAACAAGAATAGATGAATGACATGTAAACCCTATGACTTTAAAGTTCAGTGCTGACCATTCACTACCCTCTTCCCTGACTTAATTCTTTGAAGCACATGAAGAGCAAAAGACTGCAGCTATATCTCTCCACCGGATTTTGTTTTGGGCAGCTCTCTATAGTTGAGTCCACGTTAGTCCCGTAGCCCTTGATTCTCTTACCACAGTCCCTTTCGTGGATTGCTAAGTGTGAGGGTGTAGGTTGAAAAATCGCTGCTCTACCAAATGTAATAATGGTAGTTATATCACCTAATGTAATGCAGGGTTGTAGAAAGTTTGATTCTATATATAACTGTAATGCTCCGTCGTGAACATAAGGTATATATTCCTCCTACGGGGATCGCCTCTTCTTATGTACACCTGGTACACTTTGGAATCAACACAAAAGGTCCAATTCATTATAATACAGTTGTTTATATACACATAAAATTGACTGCTACCATAACTACGCCCTAACTTATAACTGTCTACTAACACCATCTAACTACAACTAACACTTGACTTCTCCCTACACGCTTCCATGACCATCCCTAACACTATCTACACTTTAACTCTCTACATCTTTCCTCTAGCGCTACCTATCTCTCACTGTTGACCTACGCTTCAGTGGTCATCTGACCGTCTCACGTGACCGGCCATCTCCTGTATTTCTATTGGTCAACCTAACTACGCTATGTTCTGTTTCTGCTTTTTTCTATTTGAACTCTATATGACGTAAACTTGCGTCATCACACTAAGGCTGGCCTACTTTTCTTTTCAGCCGCGGGATTAGAAAAGTACTCAACATTTTATTAGAAGAATATTGTCCGTTACCCACTCTATCGTAGTTGATTATAATTCATAATGCAAAAATCGAAAACACTGAAACAACAAATAGCAAAACAAAACACACGATACTAAAAAAAAAAATGCCCTAATTTTTTTTTCCTCAGAAATCTTTGAGCTTTCATGGAATTAGTCGTATCAATCTTAATGGCAGGCTGCTAGCGGCTTGTGATGTAGGATTGAGAGGGCGGAATTAGAAAAAAAAAATAAAGTAAAGAATTGAACATTTCTAATTATCCCCCTTGAGAATTTTGAATTATTTCCCCTTTTTAAACAGGATTTTATAATTGCATTGTTCTTATTTGTTTCTTAAATCTATCCATCCTTGACATTTTATTCGTTTTATTTCACACCACGTAACTCTTTTGATAATTTAATGTATTTTTTTAAAAGTACCAACTTATAGTTTACTCAGAGAATTAAAGTTACCTATAAGGACTATATATATATATATATATATATATATATATATATATATATATATATATATATATATATATATATATATATATATATATATATATATATATATATATATATATATATATATATTTATTTATTTATTTATTTATTTATTTATTTATTTATTATGTATGGGGTCATCCATAAATGACGGCACGCTTTTTTTGGGACGATTGTTACCTACCCCTCTCTTCTGTCACACGTAGTCACAAAAATCCATACCCAACCCCCCTAAAATGACGTCACACCTTAGCATACAACACCCTTCAAAATTGCAATTGAATTTTTCTTAAATCTTGTCTGAACTCTGTAAACATAGAGTATTTTAATCAATTCCTATTACAATTTATTAAAACAGTTTTCTAAAACGCGAAATAACGGCTAAAATACGTTTTCTAACATTGTTTTTTTTTTATATTGCAAAAGTGTGACGTCACAACATCTGACGCTTCCCCTCCCCCAATCACACACAGGTCACAAAATTACTTACCCCCTCCCTATGAGATAAAAATGTACATCGCTGAAATGGGCCTTCGTGGTATATTAACACAAAAAAGTAACACATTAATTTTATAATTAATTCTTGAATAGAGTATGTTCTTTTCACACATCGACTTTGTTTGTACTTTTGATTAACACATCGAATGGACTTAGAATTCACCGATTCTTTCTATAGGGCATTGAGATAGTTACTCGGTGACTTACTTTATTTTGGTAATGAATGGCACTTTTTTTTCTATTTCCTGGTACTTTTTTTTTCTCTATCCCGGTACTATTCTTTTTTAGTTCGTATTCTCACAGGGACCAATTATTTAAAACTCTTAACCTAAGCAAGATTGAAAAGACCATAGTTTTTTTTTTCTTGTTTTTTTTTCTTGTTTTTTTTTTTTTGGAAATTGCATTGCCGAAATTGTAGGCCTATATATAGACTATGTTAATTAGCTCTAGTGTTTTTTTTATCCCTAATTTTTGCACTAAAAAACACTCGAATTATGAAACGAATGCAACATCCAAGCCAACAAATAATTTGCTTAATTAAGAAATCTCATTTTACTTTCGGCTCAGGTGGCGGAAAGCTAACACCTTTTAAACCCATTTTTTGTGTCTCCCCTGGGACTGGGGTTCAAAACCCGCCGAAGACAAGTTTTTGTTTCCATTTTCTCATCGATTCATCACTGTCGCTTCTCGCGAGTTTTTTTTTTTTGCTGCTGAAAATTTCCTGTTTGTTTTTTTTTTAATCATTTTTCTGACACTCATTAGCAGAATATTTTTTCACGTCCATAATTTATAATCTGCTCACCTACAGGCGTAAGATAGAAATCAATAATTAAACACATTCTCTTGTTTCATTTATCTTCATAATCACTCTCTCATGTGTCGTGCATTGATTACCTTTCCTTAATCTTTGATTTGTGCATTAATTACTTTTTTTTATAACTTCGTTTAGTGCATTATTTTCCTAAATATTTGTTTAGCGCATTAATTATCTTTCCTAAATCTTTGCATGGTGCATTAAGGGGGGACCAGTACTTAAAAATCGCATTTTCATTATCTTTTTGCCTATGTATATTTAATAGTCTAATGCTACTCTAACATCCCATCAATTACTTGAACTAATCTACTGTACTCAAAAAATGTGTTGAAATACTTATTTTAGTGTTTATAGATGCCTAGTTTTGATAACATTTTATTTTTTACAAAAATAAGCATTGACACTTTTTGGCCTACTCCAAATTTTCTAAAGAAGAAATATTAAAAACTGTCTTACAGAATACAGTGAAACTTGCACAGTCTTTACAATATAGGTTGTTCTGCAAACTGATAGAAGCTTTTAATGATATCTTTCTTTATTTAATTTTTATGGTTGTTTAAAGTTCATGTCTCTCCACAAAGACTCTTTTTTTCTAAGTGACTTTGAAAAAAATTCATATTTTAAAAAGTTTGTGTTTAATCTAAACATCCTTCTATCAGTTTGTTCTGTAACCATTTCTAAATGTGGCTTTTACTTTATGTATTATTATGTCTTATACGTACTGAGATTTTTAGCATACAAAATTGCATATAAAAATACATATAAACTCAACTTTTTGGGGTTCAACATTTGTTCTCAACATGTTTGAGATATGTTATCTTTAAAACATATCAATATCTTTGTTTTAGCTATGTAGACAATGTTCAATTGCTGATCTTTAATAAAATAAAAATTAAGTACCGGTCCCCCCTTAATGACCTTTCCTAAATTTTTGATTAATGCATTAATTTCCTTTCCTTAATCTTTGATATAGTGCATTAATTACATTTCCTAAATATGTGATTAAAGCATTAATTACATTTCCCGAATCTTCAATGTGTGCATTAATTACATTTCCTGATTATTTGATTAGTGCATTAATTACCTTTCCTAATTCTTTGATTTGTTCATTAGTTACTTTTGCTATTTGATTTGTTTTATTCAAAGTTAAAATTATACCAAATAGTCTAGTAAGAGACTTTTTTTTACATTTTAAGTATCGGTTGGTAGGGGTGGAGTAAATAAGGAGGCATTTATGTGTAGTGGGTGAGGGGGGTGTATAGAGAAGCAGATCTTTGTGTGTGTGTGTGGGGGGGGGGCGGTGGAAGGATTGGGTTTAATTATATGATTTTTAGAAACTATCTACAACTAATTGGAATAGGCAATCGTTTTTAAAAAGTGTTAATTAGAGTGGTTTAATTTTAAAGTTATGGGCTATTTTTGGATATATACTTCTCAAGGGAAAATGAGATAATTGCTGACGGATTATGATCACTTAACCATCGATACTGTTTAGTCCAGCTCAAAATATCGAAATCAATCGCGAACTCTAGATCAAAGAAGTATATGAGTGTTTTGGTTTTCATTGACCCCGTAAACTATACACTTCAGTTGAACGTTACTAACGCTTAATGTAAACTTTTATTCTGTTCTTTTACTTAGGAAAAAAGAAGGCTAATTTGTTTATTACCAAAGTTTGATTAAAGTTGGCTGTATAGTGCTAAAACCGTACTTTAAAACGCTAAATTGGGCTTATAACTCTGCAAAGGGCTAAAATGGCCTTGCTACCAAAATTTGCTGAAAGCGGAATGTATGTCGTTAAAATGCGCTTTATGACGCTAAAATTGGCTTTATAATGCTACAATAGCTTTTATAACTCTAAAATTGTCTTTATTACGCTAAATGGGTTTTATGACTAAAGTGAGCTATATGAACCAAAACGGGATTCATTACGCTAAAATGGGCTTCATTACACTAAAATGGGCTTCATTACAATAAAATGGGCTTCATTACGCTAAAATGGGATTTATTACGCTAAAATTGACTATGACATTAATCAAACAGCTTGACTTTCAGGAAAACGAAAGGAAAACGTCCCACGTAACAAATAGCAAACAAGGAGACTGTATTACGTTATGGACGAACTCATGTGAAAGTTAACTCTCTCGTTTTCAGCTTACTCTAAGACTGTTATACAAAGAATAGGGTGTTTACCTTAACGGTCAAATGAAACGACCGAAGAACGAAGGTTTAGATAATGAGAAAAAATGAGAACATCTAATGAAGATGGTATATTCGTTGCCTAGGGCAGCGAGGCGTCGTTAGTGTAAACATTTATAACGTCGAAATGACCAAAATATTGTTGGCCGGAGAGAAGCGATATGAAAACTGGGATGATTTTATTTTTTTATTGGACTTGGGTTTTTTTTTTTTTTTTTTTTTTTGTGAAAGGTTGAAAAGCTTGGTCGATGATTTTCATTTGTGCTAACTAATTTACGTTAAGTCCACGAACAAAAGTTCATACGTGTAAACAGATATGCTAAACTTTTTTTACAGAAAGAGTTAAGAGCAAAATCTAATTAACTTTTAGCTCCTAGCTTCTAATCAATATAAATGTATAGGGTTTATATATATATATATATATATATATATATATATATATATATATATATATATATATATATATATATATATATATATATATATATATATATATAGATATATAGATTTATATATATATATAGATATAGATATATAGATATATAGATATATATATATATATATATCTATATATAGATATATAAATAGATATATATATATATATATATATATCTATATATATATATCTAGATATAGATATATAGATATAGATATATAGATATATATATATATAGATATATATATATATAGATATATATATATAGATATATATATATATATATATATATATATATATATATATATATATATATATATATATATATATAGATTCTAATGTAATACCCTGCGAAAATATTTTGCTGACAGAGAGAGAGAGAGAGAGAGAGAGAAGTGAGCACATGGGCTTTTATAAATAATAGGATATATATATATATATATATATATATGTATATATATATATATATATATATATATATATATATATATATATATATATATTTATACCTTCTTTTTTCTCAAATATTTCACTTCAATGGTGTTATACATTACATTTTTTTTTTGACATCTCTCAGTACTGTTTATGGTAAGGGGGGGGGGGGCATAGTAGCCAGCGTCGGTCGGGGTATGATCTGTTTTTTTTTTCCTTCTCTCAACTCCCTCGAGACTGAGGGGTCAACTCGGAATGAGCGACGTCTTGGGGCGACACTGGGCCGCAGCGGTGGGGCACCGGGCGGGCTAATTACCTCCCCTGGCCCCTCTGGTACCGCCACTGATTGTGACTCAAGGACCCGTGACCTTCTGCTTGTCTCCACGTGACCTCGGCTTCCGGTCTGATCACGGCGGCCATCTTGCAGCGGAGATGTTTGCTAGTCCGAAATACGATTAGAAAACAACAACAAAACAATTTGTATCCGATTCTCCAGATACAAACGACTACATCCTTAACAAACACGCATTACTATACCACTTTTTGTTTTCAAGGATCTCTTTTAGGGACAGTGCCCCACCCCCGAAGCACGTCCACTGCTCACCCAATCCTCCCCACCCTCCTCCCCACCCAGTGTTTCTTCCAGACTTTTTTCTCCGGGGTGCACTTGAAATTTTCGGGGGGTGGCGGTAGACTTTCTTCGGGGGGGGGGGGGGGGGGGGCGGACACTGTTAAAAGTATATATTTTCTATATAAATTATAAAAATTTCATTTCGTTCGGGGGGGGGGGGGAAGGTTCCTGGAAGAAACTCTGCCTCCCCCCCCCCCCCATTCAAACATATTTTTTTTTAAATATATATATTATTTGAATAGCCAATATATTTTCCACTATCCCACATTCCAAAATGCCCCCCTACCCTAGAGAAAAATGAAACTTGTCTGAAAGAAACTCCGATGCCGGTTTTTGTACCATTGTATTTATAGCATATATGCGACTAAAGTATCTTAGATACCACCCCAGTAGTATATTAGGTCGCTTTTGGTTATCATTTTTGGCGGAGGTGGGGATGTGGAGGAACAATGACATATAGCAAAATACTCGGGAGCAGGATGTGGGGGTGGCGCAAAGAGATATAGCAAAATACTCCCAGCCTGGCGCATCGGGATGTGGAGGGTGGGTGAGCAGGATGCAGGGGTGGCGCAAAGACATATAGTAAAATACTACGCCAACTAGGGTTGGCGGAGGTGGTGGGGAAGTAGGTCACCTTTTGGTGACCTTGTGACGTAATCATTGACCTTGTGACGTAATTAGTGACTTTGTGACGTCATCATTGACCTAGTTACGTAATTTTAATGCGTTTTTTAATGAGTTTTAATGAGTTTTTAAAATTTTAATTAGTTTTTATTAACGAGTTACGTAATTTAATTACTTTGATTGTATTTTTATTTTGTTTAATTTGTTTGTTTACTTGTTGTTTAATTTAATTACTTTGTTTATAGTGTGTAATTTTTATTAACGAGTTACGTAATTGGATTTTAATTTTTTAAATTTTTTCAAATTTTTAAATTTTTTTTTTTTTTTTTTAAATTATTAATTTAATTTGCTTATTTGTTTACTTTTTAATTATTTTTATTTTGTTTATTTTTAATTTTATTTTATAATTAGTTAAATTATTATTAACTAGTTACGTAATTTGATTTTAATTACTTTTGTTTAATTTATGTATTTGATATATTTCTCTTCTTTGTTGTTTAATTTGTTGGTTTGTTTATTTGGTTGTATGTATGTTTTAAATAAAAGACTAACACTATCATGTACTAGAACAGTCTTTGTATACCAGCCTTTAACCAGACATGTAACATCTGTTACTTATCGAGCCGGGATCCTTTGTTGACACGCGCTGAGCGTTTTTAATGGGTATTGTATCGATCGCAGCCGCTGGGCCATCAAATGTTGTCCCATATAATTAAATTGGTTATGCTTCACCGATTTTATGCGTTGTTCGCCGACCCGATCACAGCAGGGGTTCCGCGTTTAATTGAAAGAGCTAAGTGGTTAACCACAAAGCCAGCGTTAAGTGTGGGAACACCTGTTACCATGACACGCGCCTCGTAGTGATTAATGGGTTTTATATTGATCCCACCCACGGGCCATCACAGCATGATGTCCCACCTAATTAAATTTTGTTATGCTTCACCGAGTTTCCCCGATCGATTTGACGGGTCATGATAATTAACGCAAAACCAGCGTTAAGTGTGGCGACAGATGTTACCAAGCGGGTGGTGGTGGTGGTGGTGGTGGTGGTGGTGGTGGTGGTAAATTTGCTTAAGATTATAAACTTCAAGTTTTAAAAATCTAATTTTTTTAATTTTTAAATTTTTTAAATTATTATTTTTAAATTTTATTTTTAATTGTTGTTTACTTGTTGGTTAATTTAATTACTTTGTATAATTTATTTGTTTGAAATTCATTTTAATTAGTTTGCTTTTAATTTCTTTGTTGTACGCCGTTTAAAATAAAAGACTAACACTAGCGTGTACTAGAAAGTGTCATTGTGTATAACATCCATTTAACCACAGCTGTTACTTATTAGTGACAGCTTGTACTTATCGATCCGCCCGTGATCCTCCCCGGCGCTCCCCGTGGTTGCTTAATAGCGGGCTCACTGAAGCGATCACAACAGGTAATTAATCGAAGCCATTAAGTCCCTCTCCGCGTTAAGTGTGGCGACAGCTGGTGCTGTAATTAGTCACGGCTCTCGGCTTTTTTCATTAGACTACAGCTGTACATGAACTATGTTCACATTTCGTACGCCCGGTCATTCTTTGATCAAATTAAAAAATTTTGTTTCCACATGTCCTGCGAACCGTCCCTTGCTATGTATGAAAGATTAATGGTTGTAACTATTCGCTTATAGCGAGGGTCAGCGAAAACAAAAATATATTTAAGGGTCGGAATTTTCTTTCAACCACCGTTAAGTCAGGTTTTGAGACGAAACGAAGTCTCGGTAGGTTCGTGTTTTTTAATGGGCGACAGGGCGACTTGGTGCGTTGGTACGTAGGTATGCGGGGGTAGACATGTTTTTTACAAGTCTGGAAAAGTAATTAAGTTTTTTATGACCGTTCCGATTTTCTTTTGATCTAACCACCATTTGACCACCCTGAGCCAGATAAATTTAACAATTGTCGCAGCGGGGTTTATTTTAAGTGCACCCCGTGCACGCTTGTTTACATTTTAAAAGACGTGTCGCGTGTCTTCCCCTTACGGCTTCCCTAATAGAGAAACGAGAGGAAAGACAACTGTTCTAAAATTAGAACAGCCTTGTCTACAGACACGAGTATCGTCCCTTGTGAAAAAATTCGCGTCAGAATCCTTAACTAAACAGTCAATTTCTTTAAAAAGTTAAAAAATAATTTAGGAAGACAAGGGTTAACAAAATATATATCTTAGTCTTGCAGCAGATTACCTTCCCATGTTCGCTTTAGTATTACAGTTTTCATCAATCTTCTTTTTGACTTGAACTTCTTTAATTTTTAAGAAAGTTTACTTATACATAATACATTACGGCTAATGACAATTTTTTATTTTTACCACTCAATGTATTTTCTTTTTCTATATCTTACATTGTCATCTTAATTTTTGATCACCTTAGTAAAAATTTGCTTAAGATTATAAAATTCAAGTTTTAAAAAACAACAACGTTATAGTACGTCGTGTCAAATGACACACCGTTTAAAATGTCTACATTTAAAGTTCACCAAAATAATGACGTAAAATCTAAATATGATATGACGTTAGCATACATATCATTCAACCTAATCACTCTAAAGTACAAATCAATAATTTTTATTGATTAAGGGGCTGGGTGAGTTATTTTTATTCGGGTGCCCAGGGAAGGTTTAGAGTTGGTTGGGACAGATTTTATACACGAGTCGGTGACGTTTTCACCGAGGTAGGTTCGAAGCTAGACCATGCATGTTTTGGAATTGTTAGGGGTCGAGTCTATAGTAGGGTCGGGGGAGTTTTGTTAACACAGAGGGATGTTTCGAAGTTGGTACATCGATGTTTTAGAATTGATAGGTAGAGAGTCCATACTAGGGTCGGTGAAGTTTTCACCGAGGCAGGGTTCGAGGCTAGACCATGCATGTTTAGGAATTGTTGGCAGTCGAGTTCATACTAGGGTCGGGGAGTTTTGGTAACACTGAGGGAGGTTGTAAAGTTGGTACATGCATCCTTGGAATTGTTAGGGGCCGTGTTCATACTAGGGTCGGTGAAGGTAGGTTTTGAACTCGGAACATGAATGTTTTGGAAACGGTAGGTCTAGAGTTCATACTAGTGTCGGTGAAGGTTGGTTTTGAACTCGGAACATGCATGTTTTGTAATCGGTAGGTGTAGAGTCCGTACTAGGGTCAGGGGAGTTTTTGTTAACACCTAGGTAGGTTGCAAAGTTGGTACATGCATGTTTAGGAATTGTTGGTAGCCGAGTTCAAACTAGTGTCGGTGAAGGTTGGTTTTGAACTCGGAACATGCATGTTTTGAAATTGTTGGTAACCGAGTTCATACTAGGGACGGGGGTGTTTTCACCGAGGCAGGTTACAAAGTTCGTACATGCATCATTGGAATTGTTAGGGAGAGTTAAACTAGAAGTTTTCACCGAGGTAGGTTACAAAGTTGGTACATGGATGTTTAGGAATTGATGGCAGTCGAGTTCATACTAGGGTCGGGGAATTTTGTTAGCACTGAGGCAGGTTGGAAAGTTGTTACATGCATGTTTGGGAATTGTTGGTAGCCGAGTTCATACTAGTGTCGGTGAAGGTTGGTTTTGAACTCGGAACATGCATGTTTTGGAATTGTTGGTAGCCGAGTTCATACTAGTGTCGGTGAAGGTTGGTTTTGAACTCGGAACATGCATGTTTTGGAATCGATAGGTGTAGAGTCCATACTAAGGTCGGTGAAGTTTTCACCGATGGTGGTTTCAAAGTTAGTACAGGCATGTTTTGGAAGTGTTAGGGGCCGAGTTCATAGTAGTGTCGGTGAAGGTTGGTTTTGAACTCGGAACATGCATGTTTTGAAATTGTTGGTAACCGAGTTCATACTAGGGACGGGGGCGAGGGCGGCGGACAAAGTTGTCGATGTAGGTAGGGTGCAAGAGATATTCAACGAGGAGTGGTGTCTACAAGTTATGTATCCCAGTCTGTTGGAGTGGTTTCTAGGGGGTTGTAATATTAGTTGAATAAATATTTGTCTATAGGATTGTCATACAGCCTTTGTCTCTTAAATGGAATAGGTATAGTGCGGGTAGTAGTAGTAGTACGGTCTGTTTATCTAACGGTTGGTATTGAGGTTAGTGTGATGACGCAAGGTTGGATGGGAGAAGGGGAACGGGGTTGCGGACAAAGGGAAGGGGAAGGGTGAATAGTGATAAAAATAACTCACCCAGCCCCTTAATCAATAAAAATTATTGATTTGTACTTTAGAGTGATTAGGTTGAATGATATGTATGCTAACGTCATATCATATTTAGATTTTACGTCATTATTTTGGTGAACTTTAAATGTAGACATTTTAAACGGTGTGTCATTTGACACGACGTACTATAACGTTGTTGTTTTTTAAAACTTGAATTTTATAATCTTAAGCAAATTTTTACTAAGGTGATCAAAAATTAAGATGACAATGTAAGATATAGAAAAAGAAAATACATTGAGTGGTAAAAATAAAAAATTGTCATTAGACGTAATGTATTATGTATAAGTAAACTTTGTTAAAAATTAACGAAGTTCAAGTCAAAAAGAAGTTTGATGAAAACTGTAATACTAAAGCGAACATGGGAAGGTAATCTGCTGCAAGACTAGCAAATTTACCACCACCTTACCACCACCTTACCACCACCTTACCACCTTACCACCACCTAAGGTGATCAAAAATTAAGATGACAATGTAAGATATAGAAAAAGAAAATACATTGAGTGGTAAAAATAAAAAATTGTCATTAGCCGTAATGTATTATGTATAAGTAAACTTTCTTAAAAATTAAAGAAGTTCAAGTCAAAAAGAAGATTGATGAAAACTGTAATACTAAAGCGAACATGGGAAGGTAATCTGCTGCAAGACTAAGATATATATTTTGTTAACCCTTGTCT
The DNA here is from genome assembly GCF_028476545.2 of Physella acuta. NCBI lineage: Eukaryota > Metazoa > Mollusca > Gastropoda > Physidae > Physella > Physella acuta. Next base: position 199,118 of record NW_026732055.1, read on the forward strand.
TCCTAAATTATTTTTTAACTTTTTAAAGAAATTGACTGTTTAGTTAAGGATTCTGACGCGAATTTTTTCACAAGGGACGATACTCGTGTCTGTAGACAAGGCTGTTCTAATTTTAGAACAGTTGTCTTTCCTCTCGTTTCTCTATTAGGGAAGCCGTAAGGGGAAGACACGCGACACGTCTTTTAAAATGTAAACAAGCGTGCACGGGGTGCACTTAAAATAAACCCCGCTGCGACAATTGTTAAATTTATCTGGCTCAGGGTGGTCAAATGGTGGTTAGATCAAAAGAAAATCGGAACGGTCATAAAAAACTTAATTACTTTTCCAGACTTGTAAAAAACATGTCTACCCCCGCATACCTACGTACCAACGCACCAAGTCGCCCTGTCGCCCATTAAAAAACACGAACCTACCGAGACTTCGTTTCGTCTCAAAACCTGACTTAACGGTGGTTGAAAGAAAATTCCGACCCTTAAATATATTTTTGTTTTCGCTGACCCTCGCTATAAGCGAATAGTTACAACCATTAATCTTTCATACATAGCAAGGGACGGTTCGCAGGACATGTGGAAACAAAATTTTTTAATTTGATCAAAGAATGACCGGGCGTACGAAATGTGAACATAGTTCATGTACAGCTGTAGTCTAATGAAAAAAGCCGAGAGCCGTGACTAATTACAGCACCAGCTGTCGCCACACTTAACGCGGAGAGGGACTTAATGGCTTCGATTAATTACCTGTTGTGATCGCTTCAGTGAGCCCGCTATTAAGCAACCACGGGGAGCGCCGGGGAGGATCACGGGCGGATCGATAAGTACAAGCTGTCACTAATAAGTAACAGCTGTGGTTAAATGGATGTTATACACAATGACACTTTCTAGTACACGCTAGTGTTAGTCTTTTATTTTAAACGGCGTACAACAAAGAAATTAAAAGCAAACTAATTAAAATGAATTTCAAACAAATAAATTATACAAAGTAATTAAATTAACCAACAAGTAAACAACAATTAAAAATAAAATTTAAAAATAATAATTTAAAAAATTTAAAAATTTAAAAAATTAGATTTTTAAAACTTGAAGTTTATAATCTTAAGCAAATTTACCACCACCACCACCACCACCACCACCACCACCACCACCCGCTTGGTAACATCTGTCGCCACACTTAACGCTGGTTTTGCGTTAATTATCATGACCCGTCAAATCGATCGGGGAAACTCGGTGAAGCATAACAAAATTTAATTAGGTGGGACATCATGCTGTGATGGCCCGTGGGTGGGATCAATATAAAACCCATTAATCACTACGAGGCGCGTGTCATGGTAACAGGTGTTCCCACACTTAACGCTGGCTTTGTGGTTAACCACTTAGCTCTTTCAATTAAACGCGGAACCCCTGCTGTGATCGGGTCGGCGAACAACGCATAAAATCGGTGAAGCATAACCAATTTAATTATATGGGACAACATTTGATGGCCCAGCGGCTGCGATCGATACAATACCCATTAAAAACGCTCAGCGCGTGTCAACAAAGGATCCCGGCTCGATAAGTAACAGATGTTACATGTCTGGTTAAAGGCTGGTATACAAAGACTGTTCTAGTACATGATAGTGTTAGTCTTTTATTTAAAACATACATACAACCAAATAAACAAACCAACAAATTAAACAACAAAGAAAAGAAATATATCAAATACATAAATTAAACAAAAGTAATTAAAATCAAATTACGTAACTAGTTAATAATAATTTAACTAATTATAAAATAAAATTAAAAATAAACAAAATAAAAATAATTAAAAAGTAAACAAATAAGCAAATTAAATTAATAATTTAAAAAAAAAAAAAAAAAAAAAAAAATTTAAAAATTTGAAAAAATTTAAAAAATTAAAATCCAATTACGTAACTCGTTAATAAAAATTACACACTATAAACAAAGTAATTAAATTAAACAACAAGTAAACAAACAAATTAAACAAAATAAAAATACAATCAAAGTAATTAAATTACGTAACTCGTTAATAAAAACTAATTAAAATTTTAAAAACTCATTAAAACTCATTAAAAAACGCATTAAAATTACGTAACTAGGTCAATGATGACGTCACAAAGTCACTAATTACGTCACAAGGTCAATGATTACGTCACAAGGTCACCAAAAGGTGACCTACTTCCCCACCACCTCCGCCAACCCTAGTTGGCGTAGTATTTTACTATATGTCTTTGCGCCACCCCTGCATCCTGCTCACCCACCCTCCACATCCCGATGCGCCAGGCTGGGAGTATTTTGCTATATCTCTTTGCGCCACCCCCACATCCTGCTCCCGAGTATTTTGCTATATGTCATTGTTCCTCCACATCCCCACCTCCGCCAAAAATGATAACCAAAAGCGACCTAATATACTACTCACCCCTCTCCCCGCCACGCCCCTAATTATGTCACAGCAAAAACACTCTACTTCTAAAAAGTATTTAAAAGCAAAACAAACGCAAAAATCCACGAACTATAATTCAGACTTAATAATTTAATTCAGACTTTAGACATACTCATCGCTAATCATATGAGTGCTTTAATTTTTAATGAAATGTTTTATTTCCCAACTCCGCTAGCCTTGAGATTTTTTTCTCTGCCTACGGGAATTCCCTTGAGCAACCGTGTTTATGTACGATGTTGAATTCAATGTTGTTTTTTATAAATATGAACAGTTTTTACATATTTGCTGTTTTAATTACATTCAATTATTGATTAACGAAAGACGCTCGCGCTTTAAAAGCGCCGTATCGGACCGGAAACTCTGGTGCCAGATCCTCTATGATGTCTTAATTGGGTGGGTCATTGTGACCCGGAGCCGACTCAGCCTTAATTAGTGCCTGGTGCGAGTTATTGGAAGAGTTTTAGAAAATAAACTATTTCGCTGATTTCTTCAACAAGGATAAATGAATAGAAGTCAGCTTTCAGCATTTAAACACTTGGGGGCAGGGTTTCTTTCAGGCATCTCTTCTGGGCATCGCCCTCGCTGCCCTCGAACAAATAGAAAAAAATATGTTCTTTATATGGAATATATATTCTTTATATAGAAAATATATTCTTTATATGGAATATATATTCTTTATATAGAAAATATAATCTTTATATAGAATATATATTCTTTAAACCTTGTCCGCCCCGCCTCCTTGAAATTTTTAAATGCTCTATCCACACCCAGGAGACAAATGTCTGAAAGAAACACTGTTTGGGGTTTGGGGGGGGGGTGGAAGATGGAGGAGTTTGGGTTCAAACCGGTTTGGTTTCTATATAACATAAAACTGGGCTTTATAAGCTAGTTACAGACGTATATTGCAGTTTAATTGTTGATGCCTTTGTATCGTTGTCGTTTGAAGACGCGCTTTCTGACAGAGACATTACGCCGAAACATTTTTCTTTAACTTCGCTTCTTCCTTTATATTCACGTTTAGCTCGTAGATATTATGACGTCAAATTATCAACGCATCGCCGATTGCACCTGAATAAACTATATCGTGCTAATACATCGAGTCTTTTAAGATACCTTTAGAATATGTTCCTTGGGAACCAATTACTCATGAGATTTCCCCAAATCCATTTTTTTTTTACAAGTAGACAAGGAGTGGGGCGTATGATAGTTGATACAACTGAGGTCAGGACATACTGGCTCAGTCGTGTTTCTTTCTCCTCAGACTGGGAAGGAGACGGCGGGTCGTTCACTGAAGCGTGTCATCGCTAATTGTGATTTTCTGAAATCTAAACGCCGCTATCATCTCCGTCGTATTCTGTGATCAGTGGGCGGGACCGTCAGGGGGGATTACTCTGAAAGCGTTGGAGTTTTCAAAGCGGAAGTGTGTTGTCGTATGGTGGATTGTGGGATGATGGCCTTGTTGTTAAGTGCATGTGTGTTTGTTTTAATGTTAAACCTGCTGTGGTTTTTTTTATCCTTTTTATTGGCACCGAACCCCACTGGTTTCATATGTTTATTTACCGAACCCTTCCGAATAGTTCTATCGTCCGTATTGACAAAATACGATCGTGAATCATTTGAGTCCGGGGGAGGGGGGGGGGTCTTGACCTCCCTCCGGAGAACCCCTTGAGACTGACTCATTAAATCCATGGGGTTCGATCGAACCTAGGTAATGAACCACTGCTGTAGGGTGATGCTTTATTGTAAAGTAGATAGTGTGTATACAATACAACAATGACGTGTAGACTAAAACAGTCTAATAATGTGTAGACTATAACACTTTAATGATGTGTTCTACCATGATGTGTAGAATATAACGCTGTAGACTATACATTCTAAGGTTGTGTAGACTGTAACTATATTCTAATACGTAGATTACAGCAATGTAAGTGTGTTGGTAATACCACTTTAATATGTAGACTATAACAATATAATTATATATAGACTATAAAAAAAATAAAAAAAAGATATTAATCGATAAACTTTATCATCTTATGTTCTAAAGACTAGAGCAACATTAAGTTAAGTACACTATAGCCTTATACACAATACCTAGCCTACTCAATCCTAAATATGACCTTCCCATAAAAAGATTGCATTTTTAAAATAATCGAAAACCTAGTCCAACTTTCAATTCTAGCTTTAACTCTAAAATTCTACCAAAATAATGACACCTTTAGAAAAGTCGCCGTATTAACTAATATTACCTTCAACGAAATGACAAGTTCATAAATTTTTGTCGTCTTTTGTACCGGTTGTCTCCCATTTGAGTGGTCGGTACTCTCCCCTTATAGTGCCCCTGTCAAGTTGGTTTGGAGTGCTTCACCTTCACAAAGAGTTCATTGACAATGCAGTCTACTAAACTACCAGCGTCTGCGCATGCCTTGAATTGATCTGGCAAATTTTTTTTCGGTCTTCGCTTGTGGGAAAAATAAAATCTTTGTCGTTTTTGAAATACCACAGAAAAGGATATTGTTTATTATTGTTGCCTTTCTTTTCTGGAGAGAGTTTTTGTGTTGATTTCGTGAATTAGACTACCCTGTTGTTTGTTCGTTCTTTCGTTTTTTTTTCCATTCATGTTTTGCTTTTTGTTGAATCGTGAAATAAAATGTTAATCCCTAAAATTTGCGGTTCCAATTTTTTTAATAATACTTTTAGCTCAATGCAAAGTTGATTTTCTATAATATACAGAAGAAATATTTTTTTCGATTTTTGGCTTTTCTATTGTAATTTATCTGGCCATCTGAATAGCACAGCGAGAGATCACTGAACCGTATTGTTGCCGCATTGGCTTTTTCTTTTCACATCGTGCATGCGCCAGTGTGGTGTCTGTAGATTTGGCAGGGGGAGGGATTGGGGGAGGGGGGTAGCTTTTCTCACAGACAAGAAAGAAACTTCTTAACCCTTTAGATGTCGTCAAGCGCGACGGGACGTCTCAGAAAATTCCCGAAAAACCTCGTCAAAGATTTGATCAGGCAGCGCATGACATGGAATTTTCGAAAATCGTAAGGGAAATTAAATTTACGCGGGAATATGTGAATGGTGACGTTCAGGGGAGGGGGAGAGGGGGGGGGGGGGGGGGGGTTTACTGAAGGCTTAAGAAGTATTTTCAGCACAACGCAATATTATTTTCTGTGTTTTCATTGTTATCATTTCATTTTTATGTCTGTTTAAAAATGATTGGTTACTGTTCTTTGGTTTGACACACAGACGTTTGAGTATCTAGCATGAATCTCTTAATTTTATTTTTTCTAGGAAATCCTAATTTTATCAAAATAACTGATTATTTTTTTTTAAAATAAATCGTTAATTTTATTCATGTAAAATCGCGTATTCCACGTATTTTCTGTTTTATTTTACTCATAGAATATTATACATTATGAATGTATTTTTTTATTAACAGTAATTTTATTCCATTTTTTAAAGAAATTTTAAACAAGTGTTCTTGTTTATTAAAATTTAAAAAAAAAAAAAAACGACTTATTACGCGCTTCAAACAGTTAATGAATGGACTATGGGCGAGTGGTAGAGCGCTTTATCATAACCTGCATATCTTGAGTTTGATTCTAATCCACAGAAAATACCATTACATCATTCATCATATGGGTTATTACATTATCAAATTACACTAAATTATTACATCTTTATGTCTTTGCATAATCACAACTCGACCTAACATATCATACAATTATTTCTAAAAACAACACAGCAAATTTCTTATTCCTGACGTGATATTAGAATTCACTTGAACAAAAAAAAATATATTACCTAATCATGTACTAATGATGAAACAGATACCTACCCTATGGAGTTGGGTAGGGATTGGGGGGAGTAGATAGGACATTGAAATGACACGGGGTCTAAAATAGTTTCATCAATCGCTGTATTTAAGTTGGCGGTGGTCGTTAATTCTATTTTTGTTTAGGCTGGAACATCAGGGTTGGTCGCTAATGAATTGGCGAGGGTATACTGGTGGATGACCCCTGGGTTTCTTGATTGTGGTTAATTGGGGGGGGGGAGGGAAGCGAGGCTTGCTGGGAGGGGGGGGGGTAGATATAACTTTGTTCTTGTTTTTTAAGTTATGTCTAAAGAGAGAATATGACAGGTTTGTGAAGATAGATATGAGAATAGATAATCTTTTTCATTCAACATGCTGGGCGCCTTATGCTTAAGGTTATACAGGTTTAAATGGTGATTACATGTTAATTTAGTTAATTGATATGGTGTTTATATGTTGATTATATGTTGGTATTAAAAGTTAACTAGTTGTTGATTGAATTTTGGTATTAAATGTTAATTAGTGATTAAATGTTGATTTTTTAATGATGATTAAATATTAATTATTCGTTGATTAAATGGTGGTATCAAATGTTGGTAGTAAAAGTTGGTCAGTTGTTGACAAAATGTTGATTTTGTATGTTATATATACATTAATAAAAGGTTGATTGACTTTTGATTAAAAGTTATTTAAATTATAATTCAATATAGATGCAGTGATGATTCAATATTGACACAATGTTGATTCAGTTTCGATTCAATATCTGATATCATCAAAACCCGAAACAAATCTCACCCAGTTAATAAAGGGCGGTAATCAACTGAAATTGATAACAGAATTACCCACCTTTAAAGACTCACTTTTCCTGCGGATTGAGTTGTAGATCTTGAGTTCGAATCCTGGTCTGAAGTGATAATATCATTTTTTGTATCTAAACAATAAGACTATTTTAAAAATGTAGGTTAGGATAATCGTTCAATTCAGTTAACACTTAGTATTGAGTTTTCGCTGATCAATTTATTAGCTGTAGTCATTCTTTGTTCTACGTTTGTGACTAGTCCGCTGTTTTATTAATCGGGTTTGGGTTAAGTCAAAGATATTAGTAGAACCAGTGCGTGGTCGGATTCAAACCAGAAATTCTTGAGTTCGAACCCGAGACTCGTGTCTGTAAGACATGAGTGAGTCAACCCAGCACTAATGGGTACCTGACTCAGTTTGTGGAAAACAAAAGTTACGGGACTTAGTACTAACTGGTGAGCTCTACTTCATCTACCCTTCGACCGCCTGTTATTTCTAGGCTACATCATTACCACAAAGTTACAGGACAGTTTCGATAAAAATAGCTTACACCCCCTCCCCCCCCCCCCCCCCCCCACCCCCACCGCCGGTTTACGTTTTAGTACTGAAATGTTTTGTTGATTTCAATATGATACTTACTTTCTCGCACTAAATGTGATTAGTATCGTTTAACGTATAATAGACTTACAAATAACAGACGTACATTCGATCTGCGTAAACACAATAAAGTAATGGATCTCGCTTGTAGCTTCGTGAAAATAAACCTTAGCTTGCCTGTGTGTGTAGGTTTTATGTTTCATCCTTAATTAGCGCTGACCAAGGCGTTAGAAGCAGACGATTATTAGTCCGTCTGCTTCAGCATCTGCGGCCTGTTTATCATTGGTGGGACGATAGCACGTGACAAGATCAAAGGGCGCGTGGACCGTAAACCACGTGACCTCCTGACCCCTGGAGGTGAGCGTATAAAGGGCGGTGGGGTGGGGGGAGGGTGGTGTTGGGGAACGATGAGCACGAAGGGTGATTTCAGTTGAAGGCCTTCGTGTGGGAAATAGGGCAAGCGTCATTTTGATGTGAGGGGGGGGGGGGGGTGGTTGGGTAAGGGGGGGGGTTGATGCCAGGGAATTGTTTGATACCTGAAATTGAAGTATTTTATCCCACAACTCATCCTTCGTCTTTTTTTTTCTTTCCTTTTTTTTTTTTTTGTTCTTATTACGACAAAAGACGTATCCTGGGTTACCGATTTAAGATTTATCGATAACTTTAATCCTTCCTTTAGCCACAAATGTAACCCTAACCTGAATTCAAACCCTCGTTATAATAATGAAAACAGAGGGATGGGGGATTAGAGTATTTTTAAAATGCACGGGACAGTGTGGCTTAAAGATAGAGCGCTAGACTGCTAACCCGAAAGTCTCGAGTTCGAACCCGGATTCAAATCAATAGTACGCCCCTTAGTCCACCCAGATCTGATGGATACATAACTCACGTTAGTGAAAACAACGGCGGCTAGGCAAAATACTGACCACACTATCCTTTCATATACCGAGGTAACAGAAATATTTAAACTTCTTTCACTTGCCCTATGGACCGTCAGTTTCGAAAATGGAATTTTGATTCACCTTTTTAAAAATGTATTCAAATAATGTACACATAAGCGAGTGTATTTGTGGATTTAATCCTTAAAGTCCCATAGCCAAAGGGCTATATCTTTAAAATGAAGTCGTTGATCAGTTTGGATGGGTCGTAATGGAATCAAAACATTGAGAACTGGGGCGTCGATCTAGCTTAGAATAGAGGCAGTAGCGAGGACGTGTACAGAGCTATTCACTCAGGTTTAATATTGTTCCAGCAGTTGTTGGAGGGTAGGTGATATAAATACATGTCTGATTGGCTAAGTTAAACATTATTTGGATTTTAAGAATTAAGTAGAGGATAGAAAAAACATTTATTTTCTGTCACATATGTGATGTAATCTTAAGTATACACTATTTTAATGTCTATTTAACACACTCATACACACACATTATATATTTATATATTTATAAATACATATATAAGCCCTATATATATATATATATATATATATATATATATATATATATATATATATATATATATATATATATATATATTACTCCATGCAACGAACATCTTTTAGAACGAACGGACCCTTGAGAAAAGTGGCATTCGTTCTAAAAATGTTGGCGTAGCTAGTGTTTGAACCTGAGACTTTTGTGTGACGGTCTCGAGTGCCGTCCTGCCACCCCCACGGTGATTGTACAGGTAACGCCTTTTGTTTTTGCATTGGGGCCTCAGTTAATGCATGTTCAGACCGTTGCAGTTCTCTTTGTGTCGAGAGCGGTTCTTCTTATCTTATAGTCTCAAAGTCAAGACCGGGGTTTGTATCCACTGGCTAAGTCAGGATTTTGTTTCTCTACTGTGAGCAGACAAGAGGATTAACCTGTGCTTTAGTCGGATTTAGAATAGTTTTTTTTTTTTGTTAATCCTTTTAGCGCCCCTAAGGAGCAAAGGGCTGTAACTACACTTCAAACTACAGGTTTGAATTTTGGCGGTTCTCTTTAGTTTGGTCTATGTAAACCTTGCAGCCACTGCTTCACATTCAATAGCCCTTCAGGATTTGACTTTAAGATACATCTGCCAAAAATCTTTTTCTTTCTTTTTTTTTTTTTTTTTTTTTGAATAACACTTTTTATTATTAAAAAAAATTAATTAAAAACGCGACGAGAACTGAAGTGTCGCTGGTGAAGTAGAGTTTATTGCATTCTATAACCTGATCATATTAGTGCATTATGTTGTCAATCATGTGGTCAGTCGCCTTTGATGTACTTAAGTAGATTCACATATTCATCAGATTTTGTTGGATTTCTAGCCATTAAGTGAAGGCGGATGGTTTACACATGCTAAAATAGTTTATATATATATATATATATATATATATATATATATATATATATATATATATATATATATATATATATATATATATATATATATATATATATATATATATATTGACAGTCACAATGTATTTGTTAAAAAATAAAATACTCATTTCTTGACCGACTAAAATACAATTCTGCTAAGGATCTATGATTGTTTTTTCATCAGGTTAATCTAATCATTTTTAAGTCTTCACGTTGTTGTTTCCTGTCTGATTTATAACGTCTATATCATTGTGTATTTAGCACACAGAGTTATCCCAAATGCCCCTGAAGAAAAAATTAAATCCTAGTTGTCTTCTCATTGTGGGCTGAAGTTAATTCCAGCGTCGCCTGGGGCTGGTTTTTGAACTTCCAGAAACTTTTTTTTTTTGCTAGATTAAAAGTCTGACCTAATTCTAATGATGTTAAAATACAACGAAACAAAATGCAGGTTTTAAAAATGCTGTGATCAAAGTTCATATTTAAAAAAATAAAAAAAATTATAGATTGGAGTTTGTTTACGTTCAGATATGTGAATAAAATTTGAGCTAAAAACATTTTTTTTTTCTATTTGTTAAAAAATCTTTAATTCAAAGTTGGCGTGTTTTAATCAAAAGAATAATAATTGCAAATTTGATTTATTTTCTTTCTATTCAACAGTTTAATCTTTCTGAAGTTTGTCTTTTTAATTAAGAATGAACAACTGCTGCCTTGTAGTTTGTTCTTGGTTGGACAAAGGCTATGGAAGCAAATCCAAAAAGAAAAGCAGGCTGAAATCGGAGTCAATGGCCTCAATGGGCATAACCAGTTGACACGTATACTTAATTGTGTTGGAAGGGATCCCTTCGAACACTAAAAATTAAGAACGAAGAAGAAGAAGATCAGACCCTTGCATTAACGCCGTGTGTGTGTGGGGGGGGGGGGGGGGAGAGTGATCACAATTTTCTCTCCTGTATAATCGATCACAAGACCCAACTGTATGAGAGACATATATATATATATATATATATATATATATATATATATATATATATATATATATATATATATATATATATATATATATATAATATTGAAACTAGTGATCTATACGATCTTGTTCTGCCATGCATGAATGTAGAAAGATCCATTTTAAAGTAACGAACCACCTAGCCAATGAAATGAATCTAATACGATTTATTACGCTTCAGTTGAGTTTGGTAGGGTAGTTTTTTGGTCAGTACAACACTTTTAGGGTTTCTATTTGTGAAAGTTAATTCTTCTGTTTAGTTTTCGTTTTAACCAAATTTTATTTCATTATATTTAGCAAATTTGTTTTAAAAAACAACTTTGATGTATAGCTTTTTTTTTTTACTATGGCAAACTGTTCAGTTATTTAAAAACAAAGAAGAAAAGTAGTGAGCCCAAGAAAGGGAAATATATATTTGTTTTTTCGCACCTAAAAAAATAGTGTTGGCACCTTTGGCTCTTAAGAAATTTTATATCAGCTGTCGATATATAATATGACAGTGATTGTACACTATAATTAAATGCCGTGGAAACCTGAAGTAGATAAAATATAAATCTAAAGTAAACTTTTATCACACAAGAGCAAGCGTTCTTACACTATCACCCCCCCCCCCCCCCCCGGCCACTGATTGTGTTAGATTTACGTCGTGTTTGTGTAATTTACGTTTCCCCCTGTCAATTAGGTGTTTCTACACGGCTATTTTTATCTTCATTCCAACAACTAAATTTTAAAACCGAGCGGTTTAGGGTTAATCACATGTGTGTGGTCTAGTTACCACGGCATGGATTTTTTGCATCCAATAAACTAATTAGATAAGTTTATATCGCGATCATGTGTAAACAAAGGCACTTTCAGAATTGGGTGAAATAACACTACATTTAGAAAAAAAAAACATTAAGTGTTAAAATGCATCTGGTATGATAGTGGGACGGCGTGGTCGGGCGGTAGTTGACATTACTGCTAACCTGTTAGTCTCGAGATCGGATCTCGGTCCGGACTTGAATCTGTACGAGTCGACTCAGCCCTAATTGGTACCTAACTCAAGTTAGGGATAATTAAAAGCGGCTAAAAGCCGACTCATGTTGTAATATATCAAGTAATATATCTTATACATTCTTCGTTTCCGACGTTTATTGATCGTATTTTTTACCTTTTTAGAATCAAATGCAAATAATAATAAAGCAAGTATTATAGTTGTGGTATCAAGATAACAAAATTGCGTTTTTCTTATTAAGTAAAAAAGCGAAGTTAAGCTTAGTTTACATATTAAAATAAAATACAATTATTAATCAACACTAAACTAGTACTTATGAATTTAAAATAAGTATATGTTTTTAATTATATCAAGTTTATTTTGCCAAAGTCTATTTCTGTTTATACATCTACACGGCACTAAGGCGAGTCGTCCACTTACCCACCCACCCCTTTTCTCCACTCCCCCAACTTTTCAATCGATTGCTCACCTTGAAGCCGCAGGTTAATTACACGTGTCAGTGAGTACTTGGTCAAACCGTGCGCTGGTCAACCCTTATAACTGCTGACAGTCTTCATCATATTGAATTAGACCCCCCGATCCCCACCCCCGATCCCCACCCCCCGATCCCCACCCCCGATCCCCACCCCCCGATCCCCACCCCATAGACCCGGATGCCAAAACAACAATAATGGTACAATGTGCTATAAGGCTTCTATACGAGAGATGATTTGTTTTTAACTAGTAGAGGAGTTCAATCGTGGTTTTTACATTAGGTGGGTAATTTGGTTAGAAATGATGTAGAGATGATGTACAATTCACATGGAAACGGGAGATGTTTGGCGTTGAGAAATATAAAGTGATACCAAAACGGTAAGAAATAAAACTGTCTTGACGTGTGCTTAGAAATATAATGTTGATACAAACACAAGAAGGCGACGGAGTAGCCTAGCTGGACTGCTAACCGTACGTCTCGAGTTCGAATCCTTGTTTAAGCCAGTAGACCGTCCCTGAGTCCACCCAGCTCTGATGGGTACCTAACTTACATTAGGGAAGTAAAGGCGGCTGGGCATAGTGCTGACCACACTATCCCTTCATATGCCGAGGTCACAGAAACAGATAAATTCTACTTCACTTGTCCTATGGACCGTCAAGTTCTGAAAGCGAACTTTACTTACTCACTTACAAACACACTAAGGAAACGTAAACAGATTTCATGTATCGAGAAATTTAACAGACTGTACTTGTGTATATATTAGGTTTGGAGTGAATAGTGTATGACAGCTAACGTATATTGAAAAACATCATTTACAATGTTGATATAATGTTGATACAAAAACGATAAAGAAAACTAAACATCGTTAACGTGTATCAAGAAATATTATACAAATACGATTAAAAATAAACAACGTTGACGTGTATTGGGAAATAAAATGTTGATATATTGTTGATAAAACAAACTCATGGAGGAAAAAATTCATTTGTCAAATAAACTTAGGCGAATGTCTGCACTGTTAAAAAGTAAACAATGAGCTATGTTTACATTAGATAAAGTAAAAATAAATCACTGATCCCGCAGCTGTTAAGTAGAATTATTTTATTACTTCCCTTGTTGAAATAGATTCATTAAATTTCTCTTCGTTATTAATATCATACACAAAGTTAAATTGTGCAAATAATGAAGATATATAAAAGTAAATAAAAGGCACCTTTTTTCAAACACGAGTGTTTGAAAGATATATATATATCTTCTTTACCTGTAAGTAGTATATTAGGTCACTTTTGGGTCGCATGGGTGAGCAGGATGCGGATGCGGATGCGGATGCGGAACAAAGGCTATATAGGAAAATACTCACCCAGCCTGGGACAACGACATATAGCAAAATACTCACCCACCTGGGTAAGTGGGTGAGCAGCCTGGGACAACGAGATATAGTAAAATACTCCCTGGGGGAGGTGGAGGTACACCGACATATAGTAAAATACTCACCCACCTGGGTGAGGGTGGGTGAGCAGGTGGCGCAGCCTGGGACAATGAGATATAGTAAAATACTCACCCACCTGGGTGAAGGTGGGTGAGGGTGGGTGAGCAGCCTGGGACAATGAGATATAGTAAAATACTCACACACCCTAGAGTGGGGGATGCGGATGCGGAGTAGGTCAGTAGGTCACCTTTTGGTGACCTTGTGACGTAATCATTGACCTTGTGACGTAATCAGTCACATTGTGACGTCATCACTGACCTAGTTACGTAATTTTAATGCGTTTTTTAAATTAGATTTAATGAGTTTTTAAAGTTTTAATTAATTTTTGCCCTAGTTACGTAATTTTAATGAGTTTTTAATTAGTTTGAATTTAATTTTTAAATTTTAATTAATTTTTTGACCTAGTTACGTAATTTTAATGTGTTTTTTAATTAGTTTTAATGAGTTTTAAAAATTTTAATTAATTTTTTATTAACGAGTTACGTAATATTAATGCGTTTTTTAATTAGTTTTAATGAGTTTTTTAATTTTTAATTAATTAATTTTTATTATCGAGTTACGTAATTTAATTACTTTGATTGTATTTTTATTTTGTTTAATTTGTTTGTTTACTTGTTGTTTAATTTAATTACTTTGTTTATATTGGGTAATTTTTATTAACGAGTTACGTAATTTGATTATTTGTTTACTTTTTAATTATTTTTATTTTGTTTATTTTTAATTTTATTTTATTTTATAATTAGTTAAATTATTATTAACTAGTTACGTAATTTGATTTTAATTACTTTTGTTTATTTATTTATTTGATATATTTCTTTTCTTTGATATATGGTATTTAAAATAAAAGACACTGTTTATTTGATTGTATGTATGTTTAATAGTAAACGGATAGGGGTGTTGGTGGATGAGAGGGGGGAGTAATGATGGGGTTTGAGGGTAGGGGTGCGTTAGCGTGTACTTTGTGAATAACATCCATTAACCAGACACGTAACACCTGTTACGTATCGACCGCCCGCGAACTTTTCCGGGCTGCGTATTTTTTAATGGGAATGTATTGATCGCACCCACTGGGCCATCACAGCATGATGTCCCACCTAATTAAATTTTTGTTATGCTTCACCGAGTTTCCCCCGCTCGGAAGACAGGTTATGGTAATTTACGACGTACATTAAGTGGCTTTCCGCGAAGTACGTAGGTCATTATGCAACAGCTGTGTAATATCGATCGCATCCACTGACCATCACACCTAATTAAATTGGTCACGCATCGTAAGTGTAGCGACATCGGTAACTATTCGCTTATAGCGAGGTCAGCGAAAACCGATCGATTTGTCAGCTCCGTGAAGCCCTTAGGTAACAGCTGGTGCTGTAATTAGTCACGGCTCTCGGCTTTTTTCATTAGATTACAGCTGTCCATGAACTATGTTCACATATCGTACGCCCGGTCATTCTTTGATCAAATTAAAATTTTCTGTTTCCACATGTCCTACGAACCGCCCCTTGCTATATATGAAAGATTAATGGTTGTAACTATTCGCTTATAGCGAGGGTCAACGAAAACAAAATATATTTAAGGGTCGGAATTTTCTTTCAACCACCGTTAAATCAGGTTTTGAGACGAAACGAGGTCTCGGTAGGTTCGTGCTTTTTAATGGGCGACAGGGGCGACTTAGTGCGTTGGTACGTAAGGTATGCGGGGGTAGACATGTTTTTTACAAGTCTAAAAAGTAATTAAGTTTTTTATGACCGTTCCGATTTTCTTTTGATCTGACCAACATTTGACCACCCTGAGCCAGATAAATTTAACAAATGTTCAATACATAGTCGCTTATAGTAACATGGGTGAGGGGTGTAAGCAGGCGGGTGACGGTGTGAACGGGTGGGTGAAGGGGGAAATATTAACAAATGTTCAATACATACTCGCTTATAGTAACATGGGTGAAGGGGTGTAAGCAGACGGGTGACGGTCTTATCAGGTGGGTGAAGGGTGAAAGGTGGGTGAAGGTGGAGAAGGAGTGAGCACGTAGGTGAAGGGGTGAGCAGGTCGGTGAAGGGGGACAGGAGTAGGAGTAAAGGATATATAGTAAAAGATTCCAACACCTAAGTGAGGTGGATTTTAATTTTAATTTTTAATTTTATTTTTTTCATCATCTGTTAACTTTAAAGTTCTATAACTCTATATATTTAAATACATTTTTTTTTATTCAAACGAGTTTACTCCCTCTAACGTAAGTATATGTAAAGACGGATTTCCTATAGATCTGTAATGAATTAGGCCTTTTTGACTAGGACTTGTTGCCCAGGTGTTGATATGATACGCTTTTTTGAGATACACACATACACACACAGACTTACACACACACATACACACACACACACACACACACACACACGTGGTGGTGGTAAGGTGGTGGTAAGGTGGTGGTGGTAAGGTGGTGGTGGTAAGGTGGTGGTAAGGTGGTGGTGGTAAGGTGGTGGTAAGGTGGTGGTAAGGTGGTGGTAAGGTGGTGGTGGTAAGGTGGTGGTAAGGTGGTGGTGGTAAGGTGGTGGTGGTAAGGTGGTGGTAAGGTGGTGGTAAGGTGGTGGTGGTAAGGTGGTGGTGGTAAGGTGGTGGTGGTAAGGTGGTGGTGGTAAGGTGGTGGTAAGGTGGTGGTAAGGTGGTGGTGGTAAGGTGGTGGTAAGGTGGTGGTAAGGTGGTGATAAGGTGGTGGTAAGGTGGTGGTGGTAAGGTGGTGGTAAGGTGGTGGTAAATTTGCTTAAGATTATAAACTTCAAGTTTTAAAAAGCAACAACGTTATAGTACGTCGTGTCAAATGACACACAGTTTAAAATGTCTACATTTAAAGTTCATCAATATAATGACGTAAAAACTAAATATGATATGACGTTAGCATACATATCATACAATCTAATCACTCTAAAGTACAAATCAATAATTTTTATTGATTAAGGGGCTGGGTGAGTTATTTTTATCACTATTCGCCTTTCCCCTTCCCTTTGTCCGCAACCCCTTTCTCCTTCTCCCATCCCTAACCTCAATACCAACCGATAGATACAAAGATCCGTACTACTACCCATTCTATTCCATTTAAGAGACAAAGGATGTATGACAATCTTACATTTATCTACACTCAACTAATATCACAACCCCTAGACACTACTCCAACAGACTGGTCTATGTAACTTGTAGACACTACTCCTCGTTGAATATCTCTTGCACCCTAGCCACCTATGTCTGCCGCCCTCGCCCCCGTCCCTAAACACCCGCTAGATAAACAGACCGTACCTCTACCCACACTATTACTTGGACAGACAAAAGACAAAGTAACAGACAAACTTGTATCTGTATTCAACTAATGTTACAAGTGACAACGTTCCCATCCAACTCTGAAACACCCATGGCCCAATTTCGAAACCAACCTCGTTGAAAACTCCCTTGACCCTAGTTTAACTTTGCCTCACCGATTCCAAAACAGTCCTGTACCAAACACCCATGCACCAACTTTGAAACCTGTCTTGTTGAAAACAAAGACCGTTCCACTCTATTGTAAACTCTAACCCAACCAACTCTGAAACATGGATTTGAAACACGCCTCGGTGAAACCCAAACTCCCCCGACGCTAGTTTAAACTCTTCCCTCATCACTTCAAAAACATCCCTGTACCAACTTTGAAACACGCCTCGGTGAAACCCAAACTCCCCCGACGCTATTTTAAACTCTACACCAATCGATTCCAAAACATGCCTGTAACAACTTTGAAACCGGCCTCGGTGAAAACAAAAACCATCCCACCGTAGTATAGACGCGGCCCCTAACACTTCCAAAACATGCATGTACTAACTTTGAAACCACCCTAGTATGGACTCTACACCTACCGATTCGAAAACACGCATGTTCCGAGTTCAAAACCAACCTTCACCGACACTAGTATGAACTCGACTACCAACAATTCCTAAACATGCATGTTCCGAGTTCAAAACCAACCTTCACCGACACTAGTATGAACTCGGCTACCAACAATTCCCAAACATGCATGTACCAACTTTGCAACCTGCCTCAGTGTTAACAAAACTCCCCGACCCTAGTATGAACTCGACTGCCAACAATTCCTAAACATGCATGTCCCAACTTTGTAACCTGCCTCGGTGAAAACTTCACCGACCCTAGTATGGACTCTACACCTACCGATTCCAAAACATGCATGTTCCGAGTTCAAAACCAACCTTCACCGACACTAGTATGAACTCGGCTACCAACAATTCCCAAACATGCATATACCAACTTTGCAACCTGCCTCAGTGTTAACAAAACTCCCCGACCCTGTTATGAACTCGACTGCCAACAAT
The DNA here is from genome assembly GCF_028476545.2 of Physella acuta. Lineage (NCBI taxonomy): Eukaryota > Metazoa > Mollusca > Gastropoda > Physidae > Physella > Physella acuta. The sequence goes on from NW_026732055.1 coordinate 217,424, forward strand.
TCCTAAACATGCATATCCCAACTTTGTAACCTGCCTCGGTGAAAACTTCACCGACCCTAGTATGGACTCTACACCTACCGATTCCAAAACATACATGTTCTGAGTTCGAAAGCACTCTCGGTGAAAACTTCACCGAGCCTAGTATGAACACGGCCCCTAACAATTCCAATGCTGCATGTATGAACTTTGAAACCACCCTCGATGTAACCAAAACACATCCGTCCCTAGTGTAAACTCTACCGCATCCAACTCCTAAACATGCATGGTCCGAGTTCAAAACCCAACCTTCACCGACACTAGTATGAACTCGGCTACCAACAATTCTAAAACATACATGTTCCGAGTTCAAAACCAACCTTCACCGACACTAGTATGAACTCGGCTACCAACAATTCCCAAACATGCATGTACCAACGTTCCAACCTGCCTCAGTGCTAACAAAACTCCCCCGACCCTACTATAGACTGGACCCCTAACAATTCTAAAACATACATGGAGTAGCCTCGAACCCTGGCTCGGTGAAAACGTCACCGACTCGTGTATAAAATCTGTCCCAACCAACTCCAAACCTTCCCTGCGCACCCGAATAAAAATAACTCACCCAGCCCCTTAATCAATAAAAATTATTGATTTGTACTTTAGAGTGATTAGATTGTATGATATGTATGCTAACGTCATATCATATTTAGTTTTTACGTCATTATATTGGTGAACTTTAAATGTAGACATTTTAAACTGTGTGTCATTTGACACGACGTACTATAACGTTGTTGCTTTTTAAAACTTGAAGTTTATAATCTTAAGCAAATTTACCACCACCTTACCACCACCTTACCACCACCACCTTACCACCACCTTACCACCACCACCTTACCACCACCTTATCACCACCTTACCACCACCTTACCACCACCTTACCACCACCACCTTACCACCACCTTACCACCACCACCTTACCACCACCACCTTACCACCACCTTACCACCACCACCTTACCACCACCACCTTACCACCACCTTACCACCACCTTACCACCACCACCTTACCACCACCACCTTACCACCACCTTACCACCACCACCTTACCACCACCTTACCACCACCTTACCACCACCTTACCACCACCACCTTACCACCACCTTACCACCACCACCTTACCACCACCACCTTACCACCACCTTACCACCACCACGTGTGTGTGTGTGTGTGTGTGTGTATGTGTGTGTGTAAGTCTGTGTGTGTATGTGTGTATCTCAAAAAAGCGTATCATATCAACACCTGGGCAACAAGTCCTAGTCAAAAAGGCCTAATTCATTACAGATCTATAGGAAATCCGTCTTTACATATACTTACGTTAGAGGGAGTAAACTCGTTTGAATAAAAAAAAAATGTATTTAAATATATAGAGTTATAGAACTTTAAAGTTAACAGATGATGAAAAAAATAAAATTAAAAATTAAAATTAAAATCCACCTCACTTAGGTGTTGGAATCTTTTACTATATATCCTTTACTCCTACTCCTGTCCCCCTTCACCGACCTGCTCACCCCTTCACCTACGTGCTCACTCCTTCTCCACCTTCACCCACCTTTCACCCTTCACCCACCTGATAAGACCGTCACCCGTCTGCTTACACCCCTTCACCCATGTTACTATAAGCGAGTATGTATTGAACATTTGTTAATATTTCCCCCTTCACCCACCCGTTCACACCGTCACCCGCCTGCTTACACCCCTCACCCATGTTACTATAAGCGACTATGTATTGAACATTTGTTAAATTTATCTGGCTCAGGGTGGTCAAATGTTGGTCAGATCAAAAGAAAATCGGAACGGTCATAAAAAACTTAATTACTTTTCCAGACTTGTAAAAAACATGTCTACCCCCGCATACCTTACGTACCAACGCACTAAGTCGCCCCTGTCGCCCATTAAAAAGCACGAACCTACCGAGACCTCGTTTCGTCTCAAAACCTGATTTAACGGTGGTTGAAAGAAAATTCCGACCCTTAAATATATTTTGTTTTCGTTGACCCTCGCTATAAGCGAATAGTTACAACCATTAATCTTTCATATATAGCAAGGGGCGGTTCGTAGGACATGTGGAAAAAGAAAATTTTAATTTGATCAAAGAATGACCGGGCGTACGATATGTGAACATAGTTCATGGACAGCTGTAATCTAATGAAAAAAGCCGAGAGCCGTGACTAATTACAGCACCAGCTGTTACCTAAGGGCTTCACGGAGCTGACAAATCGATCGGTTTTCGCTGACCTCGCTATAAGCGATAGTTACCGATGTCGCTACACTTACGATGCGTGACCAATTTAATTAGGTGTGATGGTCAGTGGATGCGATCGATATTACACAGCTGTTGCATAATGACCTACGTACTTCGCGGAAAGCCACTTAATGTACGTCGTAAATTACCATAACCTGTCTTCCGAGCGGGGGAAACTCGGTGAAGCATAACAAAAATTTAATTAGGTGGGACATCATGCTGTGATGGCCCAGTGGGTGCGATCAATACATTCCCATTAAAAAATACGCAGCCCGGAAAAGTTCGCGGGCGGTCGATACGTAACAGGTGTTACGTGTCTGGTTAATGGATGTTATTCACAAAGTACACGCTAACGCACCCCTACCCTCAAACCCCATCATTACTCCCCCCTCTCATCCACCAACACCCCTATCCGTTTACTATTAAACATACATACAATCAAATAAACAGTGTCTTTTATTTTAAATACCATATATCAAAGAAAAGAAATATATCAAATAAATAAATAAACAAAAGTAATTAAAATCAAATTACGTAACTAGTTAATAATAATTTAACTAATTATAAAATAAAATAAAATTAAAAATAAACAAAATAAAAATAATTAAAAAGTAAACAAATAATCAAATTACGTAACTCGTTAATAAAAATTACCCAATATAAACAAAGTAATTAAATTAAACAACAAGTAAACAAACAAATTAAACAAAATAAAAATACAATCAAAGTAATTAAATTACGTAACTCGATAATAAAAATTAATTAATTAAAAATTAAAAAACTCATTAAAACTAATTAAAAAACGCATTAATATTACGTAACTCGTTAATAAAAAATTAATTAAAATTTTTAAAACTCATTAAAACTAATTAAAAAACACATTAAAATTACGTAACTAGGTCAAAAAATTAATTAAAATTTAAAAATTAAATTCAAACTAATTAAAAACTCATTAAAATTACGTAACTAGGGCAAAAATTAATTAAAACTTTAAAAACTCATTAAATCTAATTTAAAAAACGCATTAAAATTACGTAACTAGGTCAGTGATGACGTCACAATGTGACTGATTACGTCACAAGGTCAATGATTACGTCACAAGGTCACCAAAAGGTGACCTACTGACCTACTCCGCATCCGCATCCCCCACTCTAGGGTGGGTGAGTATTTTACTATATCTCATTGTCCCAGGCTGCTCACCCACCCTCACCCACCTTCACCCAGGTGGGTGAGTATTTTACTATATCTCATTGTCCCAGGCTGCGCCACCTGCTCACCCACCCTCACCCAGGTGGGTGAGTATTTTACTATATGTCGGTGTACCTCCACCTCCCCCAGGGAGTATTTTACTATATCTCGTTGTCCCAGGCTGCTCACCCACTTACCCAGGTGGGTGAGTATTTTGCTATATGTCGTTGTCCCAGGCTGGGTGAGTATTTTCCTATATAGCCTTTGTTCCGCATCCGCATCCGCATCCGCATCCTGCTCACCCATGCGACCCAAAAGTGACCTAATATACTACTCCTGTGATATGTACACGTGTAATTCAATAGGTGCGTATATGGGGGGGGGGGAGCGGGGAGGTGCTAGGGTGTTAAAGGGTGTCAGGATTAAGAGCTCGTGCCAATTAAGTGGCAAATTTACCTTCACCGGCTTTTTCAAGGTAGGGTGGGGGAGAGTGAGATGAGGGGTAGGAGTTGGTTGGTTAAGATTTTTATACAACCAGAAGTTTTCTCTAGCTCCAGGTTAAACATTTTTTTTTAAAATCTGACAGTTATTGGAGGCGTCTTTCTTTTGTTTTTTAGAGAGAGCATATACCGGCTTAAACAAATGCTGTATTTTTATAACAGTAAATTAAAATATTATTAGAAGATGTTTGAATAGGGTTTGACTTTCCTTAAACGAGTAAAAACATGTATACAAAAGTGCAAACAAAATTTCTATAAGGAAGAGCACAAAGAAAAATGTGACACAAATTTGAAAATGTTTAATACATAACAGGGACAAAACAAACCGCGGAGTTTTATTATCCAAGGGAAGTAACCAAACAATTTTTCTTCTTCCCAATGTTTAATAAAGTCGATTGCTTCCCTTAGCATATGGCATGCCTTTCTTGTTACGTAGAAATGGGAAGAAAACAATTCTAAAACATTTCAATTCGCTTTAAATATAAATTTGATATGCTGCTTTTTTAAAGCGATAATTATAAACAAGGCTACTTGGCTTTTAATCTATCAAATAAAAACCTAATAATTATTATTACTTTATATGCAACGACAATGTATTTTTTACAATACTAAAGAGTTAGAAATTAGTTTTTGGGAGACTTTCCAACGTATTTGTCGTTTTTTATCCACCTAAAGAAACATCTTGGTATAAGTCGTATCGTAGCGCAACACCCACAATACATTTTGTAATCTCCATCAGCTCCTTAGAAAGAATGTCGACTGTAATCCAAACATTCTAATTGTACACATCACCATTTCACAACTTTAAGTGATTTCTCGAACAACCCAACCCCTCCTTCTCCCCCTTAACATTGCTACCCTAATTGTAACTCCCCTAACCATGGCCTATCATTCACATTGCTTCAACTAGTGTGATTCCCCCCCCCACACACACACACACAACTCCCACATACTATAACTAATGATGACCCCCCGCCCCTCATATGCTATAACTAATGATGACCCCCGCCCCTCACATACTATAACTAATGGTGAACCCCTTACCCATAAATATAGCAACTGATGGTAACCCACTCCCGCCCCCCCCAACCCCCACATGCAACAACTAATGGTGACCCCCAAACCCCACATAATGGTTCCCCCCCCCCCCCCTAACCCCCAGGTTTCTACAACTAATGTTGACAACCCCTTGACCTGACAAGACCACCACGGCACCCACTGGAACCCACGTGTTAATTCCAGACCAAGAATTTCACCACCAGACGACATACCGGGCAGGCAAAAGTTCCACAAAAATACACCAGACGGGGTCATCAATCCCAGAATTCCTAGCGGCCAGTTTTCAGGTTTCGCTGCCGTCTTTAATTAGGTGGACACAGTAATAGAATGTATCATGGCTATCTCTTCACTGTAACCAGGAGAAAACACTTATTCATTGTAGCCTTATATATATATATATATATATATATATATATATATATATATATATATATATATATATATATATATATATATATATATATATATATATATATATATACATATATATATATATATATATATATATATATATATATATATATATATATATAATCTATATGTGTAAATATGTGAATAGAATATGTAATAGAATGTAGCAAAGCCAATCATTGTAGGATTTTTGTGAAAAACATCTATAATAATGTCTATAATCTAAATGTGTAAGTGTTATGTGAATATGTAGTTCAAATCTACCAGGTATATGTAAAACAGGGGCGGTAGAGAGATAGACTGCTAACCCAAAATCAGTAGAACATCCCTGAATCCACCCAGCTCTGATGGGTACCTAACTCAGGTTAGGGAAACAAAGTCGGCTTGGCATAGTACTGACCACATTACCCCTTTGTATGCCAAGGACATTGAAATAGATTAACTTTACTTCATCTGTTTCATGTGTCTTGGACAAAACGCGTTAGAGATGATACGATGATATCCTTAACATTTACATACTTATGTATCGATAAGCTCCGTGTTTTCTTGTGTATATGTTGTGTTTATATTGATTCTATGCTTGTACCTGTATGTGCATTCGTGTATTTTTGTATGTGTTTGTAAAGGTGTGTGTTAGTATATTTTGTAATATAGGGTGTGTATTTGTATGTGTGATTTTCTGGTTATTTTTTTATAGATCTGACTATATTTATGTATGTGTATGAATGTGTGCCTTTATTTTGGTATTTGTAGGCTTTATGTGTCTTCTTTGTCTTTGTACATGTATGTGCTCGTCTGTATTGTGGTATTTTTTGTCTGTCCATCTTTGTTTATATATCTATAAGTGTAAGCGTATGTGTGTGTCTTTATTTTTGTGTATGTGTGTCTGTGTAGTTTTGTAGGGAAAGCTACTAAACGTGATAATTGAAAACACAACCACGATCAGTGTTTACATTTTGGAAGAAGCATTTAAAAAAAAAAGAACACACGTCTCACAGTGAGAGAGACGAGGCACCGAGAAGGTGAACTTACACTGTACTCAGCGAGCGATGAACCCACAGCGTCCCGCTACGCTTTTCTACCGTGGCCGCTGAACCGTGACGGTTGGATGTTTGTGTTGGCCAGATTTTTTAAGGTAGTCAGGTCTTAGTTGCCTGGGTGGCTGTGACGGCCGACGGCTGAAAAATTTTGACGTTTCGGAAACAAGCAGTCATCATTTTTAAGCACACCCAAAGCGAAAAGTTTCCGTGTTCGTTTCATGATACATGTATTATAAGTAAAACAACATCATACTTAGATGTGCGAGAACATCAGGATGATTGTGACAGTTAGGTTGTAAAATCCTTGTATTAAATAACATATTCATTTAAGTTAAGATGTAGAACAATATTATTTTAAAAAGCAACGAACGAAAGAAAATATTTGTGAATACAAAATATTTTTATTCCTAATCGGTTAAGCTTAAAACGTTATGTCCAGCATATAATAATATGATATATTTCATATAACAAGTAACACTATCTTTACGAATTGCACGTTTATGTATATTCCATGTGGATTTAAAACGTTTAGTAATTTTTAATAATTTTTTTTATCCGAAAATAAACAAGGACGAAAATAACATTACGTATTCATTGCTAAAATGGAACATGAAAAGTAAAAGAAAAAAAAGCCAGAAGCCACCCTTCCTCTAATCCCGTTCTAAACCCAAAAAAAAAGCCATAACTACCCACATGAAAATTAAAAATTCCAGAAAGCCATTTTCTATTCAAAAAAAAAAAAAAATACAGAAATCATGTTCGTTGGAAAATGACAGTCTTAGCCTTAAGCCAACAAGGGAACGAAAAGGCATAATCTGATTATTATTGCGAAGTTCCTTACTTTTTTCTTATCCCTCATTCTCTTCCCTTTCCTCCCCCATGCACAGCAATGAGCAGGGAGATAACACGTACAGGGAGTTTGTTAATACCTTTATATTTCATCGCGGGAAAAATTACGGCTTAAAAAGAAACAAACTGAAGAAATTGCCACATAAACATTGGCTCCGCGAAGATTAAATCTGCGCAAATGGGCACCGGCATTAATCGCCTTGTTTGTTTTTATCCTGCTTTTTCCATTAAGCTGATTGGTGGGATGTGTATCGGCCGGTTGTAACAGAAATTCTGATTGGTTGTTCTGCTACATGCCTGCAGTTTTCTTTTATTTTTTATGGCCAATGAAAAAAGGAAGTATTGAGCGGGACATGAAAATGCGCCCGATTTTGTTTTTCAATTAACAACCCACGCCTTTTCTTAATCAACAACCTGGACTTAAAATACATTCACTTTTAGGATTTTTAAAAAAAAATATACTTGCAACATTAAAATTTAGTACCTAATAATCATGTTAAGCCATTTTGGGAAAGATAAAAAAAATGGGGGGGGGGGGGGGGGGGGGTTGAACTTTTTTGCAAGTAACTAATATACTGAATTTCTAGCCAATTCTATTAACTGTATTCCGAATCTAGAGTTTGAATTCTCCATTTCGGTTGGATTTAAAATCACCCTACTTTTCAGTTATTTCAGTTGATTTCAGTTATATAGCAATAGCCATTGATTTTTTTGTTATGATAATCAACCTTTAACCTCCCATTTTTATTACAATTCACAGAGATTATCGCCAGCATGTAACAGTCGCTTAATCCTTTTATCACGGAGAATTATTCATTTTAATAACACTATTATAATGGACTAGGTTCCAAAACCTATAGCGATGAATGACGGACTGACACACTACCAGCAGCGTTATTATAATGGATTTGTATTTTGCATCTCATTCGACATCTGCGTTCCGACGTTAATTGGATATATTAGCAGACGATAAAATCGTTGGACTATTAAACGGTTTAAAATTTCATACCCAGCCCAGCTTTTTACGTTTCATGTATAATTAATAAACAACACATCTTTCCCTAAAATGCACCCCCGCGCTAAAGCCGCATCTCGAGCTCACCAGCCCGCGCCCTTAGTGAGTTGACTCCCAGTCTATTTTCTTTGTTTGCCCTCTCGTACGTTCGCGTTCAAAGTTGCAATCGATAAATAACGAACTTTTTTTTTTTTTAAAGTCTCTACGGAAAAGCTTGTTCCTTTCTCATTGTTAATTCATGCGTGTGACTTGTTCCAACTTGTTCCCGGGGAACTGGTCTGTCCCGTGGCTCGATAAATGCCCCCTGTCTAGGAACAAATAGTCAGGCCTGGTGGTATCGTTGGTCGCATAGCTAGAAAATAAATTTGTTTTAATGCGGGGTGGTGCTTAATATATTGTGTTTACGTAAGGATATGCTACCATTTCGAACCTTCGGTCAATAAGGCAGATAAAGTAGAGTTGGCGTGTGGTTTACTTTACTCAGAGGTATTCAGGTACTTATCAACCATCAAAGTACGACGATACTTCCTATAAGATCAAAATTGTTAATTTTTTTTAAAATTATATATATATATATATTTATATATATATATATATATATATATATATATATATATATATATATATATATATACTACCCCACACATACCAATAACTTATAAACTTCACGATACTGCCTTTGTACCGTTCACATCCTACCATTACCCCAGACCTATGTACCCTTATCCCTACTACGATCGCCACACCCCACCACACCTCTCTCATCGCAGACTTAGCTACCCTACTACACCAACCACAATCCCCAACCCTCATCCTATCATCACCCCATACCCTGCCTCTCCTATCCCTACTACAACAACCACACCCCACACACTAACATCACCCAACACCCTGCTATTCACTCTACCCCTACTACTATCTCTCCCCTCCCCCCCCCCCCTCCACATCGCATTCCACTATAACTCCACCTCACATCCATACAATACACTCACACTTCCCCTGCTAATCCATCCGATCCACACATATACTCATACAATACCATAACCCACATCACCATAACCCATACATCACCACTCACAACAAACGACAGTCCTGTTTTGAATAAAATAACTAAACTGCCAGAGAAATATCATTTACGCGTGCTGTTGCTCAGATAACAGAGTTATTTCCCTTCAACAAAAACCCGAGTAGTCTCCCCTTACCAAATAGTCACTTTATCTATTCAATCATGACAGCCGGCGTCTCTTTTTGTGACCCTCTAATCTAAACTATAACTCACAGCATCATGCGCGAATTTTTTTTTTCGCGAATGTCATTAAGCAGCTTAAGTATCTTATAATTTCTAAGCTTCATATCAAAAGAAAATGAGTCACTTAAAAGACCCAATGCAAGCCTCGCTATATTTTTTATTATTCGGGATTTCCCGAAAAAGACGCAAATGCACTCAAGAGGTCTTTTGAAGCCGGGTTATTTTATAATGCATGGTAATCCGGCTCCGACTCTACTCTTTTTTTGCGCTTTACCCGAGAGTAGACTCCCCTGTTCGATGATAGATTATGAACGGTAACCATGGTAACGGAGACATGCGCCACCCCTTCCCCGTTTACCGCACTCGTAAATTCAAACATCGAGCAAAAATTAATTGCGGCTCCTCTCTTGAAAGGGCGTTTTAACCTTAAAAATATGAACGCGATAAAAGGATGTTGTTTTTTTTTTTCTACCTTCCTGACCCCGTACAAGTGAGAATTAAATGGCCAGCGGCTAGTGGGGGACATTAATATTTCATCCGTGAATTTATTTAATCATAATATTAAAAAAAATTGAAAGCTTTTAAATTGATTTAATGATTTCGCGTGGTAAATGTTAATGATGAAATGTCTGTTTTCTGTAGATAGCAAATCAACGTGTACGGTAGCAAGACAAGCTCAGTTTACATTATTTATAAATATTTTATTTTTGCCGTTCAACTCAACAGCGACTAGAGGTCCAAAAGTCATTTTTCGCATTTTTATGACAGACAACGTAGTGTCTATTTTTGGTCTATTTTAACGTAAGTGAGCACTACACGTGGATTAGTATCGTGGATGGTCGAGAAAAAATCATGAACGGTTCTCAGCCTGCAACTTCTTGTTCAAATCGTTTCCCTCATTACCATGGATTTCTGTGTCATAAACGACAACTATTTTATAAATACAAAACTATACACACTTCTTAACCGGAAGTGTTATCGTAATATTATGGGGAAAACACGATTATCCTTAGTTTAAATTGTAATAAAATATTAAAAGCACTGAATTCTTTATGTTAATAGTGTTATTGAATTCTTGCTAATAATGTTTACCCCAAATTGCCTTCGATTAAGTAATTATAAAAATGCACTAATAAGATTGAAATCGGTGATAAGCTACGGTTAATTTGGCATTTAAGTAAATCGAGGTCTTGGTAAAAATATATGAAATGAAATTCAGATCTGATTAATCGAGTATTCTATATTAGTATCATATAGCAATTAAAACGTTTTTTATTATATTTTTTATAGCCAGGGCGTCGCCTAACCGGAACGGCTAGTTTTGTGTTTTTTTTACTCGAAAATACATCATTAAACACTACATCTGGGAGTATGAAAATCTAACCCATTTTTGTACAGATAAAAACGTAAATAAAAACCAACACGACCAACTGGTGAGCGGGTAACTAACCAACAAGCCAAGCTAGCATCACATAACCGTTGCCACGCTTCGTCGTCTCCCGTGGTGCCAGACTATTCTACGTCTGCAATTAGCAAATAGTTGGGGTGGGTATCTGCACCTGTTTGTTTTGTTGTTTTATGAAAGGTGTCTTACAAAACTATAGGCCTACCTATATAACTCAAAGAATACGATGGTTGTGTTGCCTTTAAATCAGTACTTAAATAGACAAAATCTTATAAACCTTTTCTTGAAAATACGCTAACATGGGAATACAGTATGTATGGTTTCATTGCTGTTGTTTAGTTGTTTCTTGTCAATATATTAACGGTTGATGTAAAGATTAGAGTCATCGATCAGGTTAGAGATACACAATTTTGCCTGTACTCAAAGAAGCAATTTTTAAAAAAATAGTTTAACCAGCCATTTGCGACTTTAGCTCTGACATAGATAGAACATACAATAATACAGATACAGCTAAAACAGATTGACATTATACATATTTTTTTAATTGGGTTATACACTTCATAATCTATACTGCTTACACAATTTGACGTGACAAATATGTTTAATAGTGTTGCATGCAATTACCGATTCATAATTTAAAGGACCGCTTTATAATTATTCGAGCTTTCCGAAAAGAATAGAAGATAAAATGCATGCATGAAACAGTTTCTTCCAAGGCATCTCTTCGCCCCCACTCCCTCCGCCCCGCCCCTACCAACGAAACGAGAATTAATATATACAAACTATAAATTTTTATCAGTGTCGTCGTCATCCCATTCCCCCCCCCCCCCCCCGAAATTTCTAGTGCCCCCCCCCTTTCCCGGCGAATTAACTCTGAAAGAAACACTGGTTAGAAGTCTTCTATAGCCGTTTTTTTTTTTCTAAAACATTGTGTTCAGGATCCTACCTATGGCATAAAGTTATTCAAAAATGTATTCATCGGTTGACGTTTCCGCTTAAAATTTTATGTATTAAAAAAAAAAAAATTAAAGTTAGCAAAAAATTAATTGAATTTCGAATTTTAACATGAACACAATACAGTTCTTGAAGGGAATTTAATAAATCATGTCATTTCATAGTGTAACTATTTCCATTGATTTTAATATCCACGTAATACAAAAAAAAAGATAACCTTTTTAAAAAGATTAAAAATAAAAAAAAAGACGAACTCTGGAGACAAAAAAAATTCCCGATGGCTTTTCCCGGGCACTCGTGGTAAACCAAACAAAAGCACGTGACCACGATAGCAACCCTTTGGTCTCGAGGATTCCTTCTGCTCACTCGCGCACGTGCTTGAGTCAGACGCCCGCCACTTACAAAATTGTCTGAAATAGTTTGCTTTATGATGACCATTAGCCTCCTCCCCCCACCCCCCACCCCTCTACCCCCGGATATGACTCGACTGAAGAGTCCCGGAAACGACCAAAGATACACAGACTAAGTCTCGGTCTCCCGGCTTCCGGAATTGTCTGCCGGCTTTTTTGTTTAGATTCTCTCTGTGGTTTTTTTGGAATCTATCGGCATCGGCTGTGTCTTTTGTCG
>NW_026732055.1:235000-293935 GCF_028476545.2 Physella acuta
CCATGGTTGGTCAATGGGGCAAGTGAAGTAGAGTTCACTTCACCTGGTCAATGGAAATAGATATTGTATATTTAAAAAAAAGAAACAAATAATACGCAAGCATTTTAAAATATCAGGTGTAGTAACTTAATATCGACGCAAAAATAAAATCTTCAACTATTTAGAGGAACTCTAGAGATCAAAAAGATAGAAAGGTTCATGGAGAGCATAGTCCATTACTTTCAAAGCCGAGAGTAATATCCTGCTTAAAAGATACTATTAAAAATACGATCCTGAAGTCACTAAAGCGTTCATTGTCCGTTTGGGTCAAAATGGGCGCTCTAACAGAATTGTGAGCTCCTTTGTTTTGTTATCTTAGTGATTAATGCGGATTATTTCTATGGCAGACCGCTTTGGGGCGACGGAAATTTTTCAGCTGGATGTCATTCCTCCGTTGCTAAGGTGGTGGTGGGGGGGGGGGGGGGTTATAATGGTGTCTGCGGAGATTGCCGGTCTACCTGCGAAAATGGACATTTTTTTAGAGACATAGATTTTGTGAATGTCGTGGTAGGGGTGGGATAGGGTCAGTTATCGGCGGTGGTCAGATTTTTTGGGAGGTTGTTGGTTAGATGACGTAGACATGTGGATTGGGGGTAGGGGGGGTAGCGATGGGCTATGGTCAAATTGTTGGAAGATTGGTTGGTTGAGAACGACGTGTGGACGGGGGGGGGGGGAGTGATACTTATGTGAAATGGTCAAGTTTGTGGGAGGTATGGAGGTTAGTTGGAAGATAAATACGTGTGGACTGAGAAAGGGTTGGGTGGGGCGGGGTGATAGTTATGGGAAATGTTCAAATTGATGGAAGATTGGTTGGTTGGTTAGATGAGAACGACGTGTGGACTGGGAAGGGAGGGGGGGGGGTGATACTTATGTGAAATGGTCAAGTTTGTGGGAGGTATTGTGGTTTCTTGGAAGAGAAATACTTTTGGACTGGGAAAGAGTGGGGGGTGATATTTATGGGAATTGTTCAAGTTGTTTGGAAGTGTTTTGGTTGGTCAGATGACAGTCTAAAATGTGTGGTTAGTGAGGTAAAAAGCTAGGCTACTGCCACCACCATTTATCTTTCTTATTACTTTCCAAATGCGCAGAAACAAAACAAAACAAAAAATAATCGAAAGCGTAGTCTGAAAAACATTCCGAAAAGAGGAACGCATGTAGTGTTCTAACATGAAAAGTCTGTTCTGTCTTCTCTTTTTTTCTATACCTTTTGTCTGACAATGGAGGGGGTTTGTGTCAAAATGTTAATATTTTAATTCCCAACCCTCGCTTCCATTTTCATAATATAATGTTCGGTTATAATTTACGCAGCTCCGACATTAACCCTAAACCCGCACCATATTTCTAAACCTAACCCCACATAGCAATTCCATCCCGGACAGTACACTAAACCTTACCCTAAAAAACTAAAAAAAAATATTTGAAAACAAGTACAGTAGTCTTGCGCACATCTAGGCTTATCTGTGGGATTACCGCAAGAAAGCCGGCGTTGCAAATGCTACTGTTTGCATTATTTATCTGAAGGATGAAATCGCCCGGAGAACAAGACGATCGGCTATAGAACTTTCATCATTTGGTCGTTCTTCTTCCAGTTCCTAAATCCAACGGTGGCATTTAGGCCCGCTCTTGTTTGTGATTGGTTGGTCATTTTGTTTTAAATATCACATGTTCGGTTACACGGCGGTGTAGTGTTAGAGCTCATGAGTTTTAAACTAAAAGTCTAGTGTTCGGTTCTCGTGTTCAAGGTAATAGAAAATAAATAACAAATGGCGTAGTGATAGAGCAAAAGAGTTTTAACCCAAAAGTCTCATGTTCGGTCCCCGTGTTTAAAGTAATAGAAAATAAATAACAGATGTCTAGTTGTAGTGCGGACCACTATATATATACAAAAGCTGATGTAGAAAACATATATATATATTACTCTGTCTTCCTTATAGTAATACTTAAGTTCCGTTTTATTCCTCTTCATGACTATTTTTTTCATGATTTTAAAATAATTATTATAGACTTAAATATTTCATTTTTAATAACTTAATTTTAATGTAAACCTGTATTAAAATATACTACCGTTTGTAACCTCAGCTTAAAGTATTTTCTTGTTTACATTTCATTGTTTACTAGTACTAAATTAACCAATATATTTTCATCACACACGCTGTTTCTTTAATTTAAAGCAAAACCACGCTTTTCATCTACCTTACCTACATACAGCACACTATCTTTCTACTGTATTGCCCTATCCTTATCTCAAAGCTTGGAAGTCGAAAAAACAACAGACGCAGCTTACAAAGAAAGTCCAAAAGGTTTTGACTGATTATTTTTCACATTCATCACGTATAAAAGGTAAATACAGCCAGCAAGGGACGGTCTAAATTCCGAAACAAGCCGTTTAATTTCTGGGTGATAACTCGCTTTGGGTTTATAAACTGGCCTGATAAGAAGTCGTCTTGGAGGTCCGCGCTTTAGACGTTGTCAGTTCCAGGTTGGAATGTGTGGGTTATCTTTGTTTTAGTTTGTGGCCTAAAGAAGTAATTTAAGTTAGTTAAAGGTGTCGGGGTTAGGGTTAGTGTAAGGTACGGGTTTAGGGTTAGTATAAGTTGTGGGGTTAGGGTTTCAGGTTCTATCCGGGGATAGACGTACTGTGCGGGTTAGGTTTAGAAGTATGGGGCGGGTTTATGGTTAATGCTGGAGTTACAATAAAGGGTTAGGCTTAGAAGTACGGTATGGGTTAAGGGTTACTCTATGTTTGTGGGTTTGGATCATAGGTATTGTGCAGGGTTAGGTTTAGAGGTAAGGTGTGGGGTTACTGTCTAGAAATATTGTTTGATGCTAAGTTATGTTTATCTGCATTTATTATGTGTTTTAAAGCTTATATAAAAGATTTATTTTTTAATGTTCGAAATCTAGGTGCTTTAGAATAAGACCCCCCACCCCTCCGCCATATTGTTCTGCCATGAGTTTTCTAATGTTTTAACCTTACCATATCTTGGGGCGAAGTGGTCGTGTGGTAGAGCGCCCGACTGCTAAATCTATCCGAACGTGAGTCTGCAATACGCACCTTGAGTCCACCCAGCTCTGATGGGTACCTGACTCGCTTTAAGGAAAGTGAATCCGGCTGGGCATAGTGCTGAAAACACCTCTTCATATTCTGAAGTCATCAAGAAACGGGAACTCTAGTTCACCTGCAATAGGGATAGTTCGGTAAAGAGAGCTTTGATATCAGCCAAAATCTGTATTCAACTATGTAATATTGTGTACGGCTAACGATACCTACCTTTAAAACAAAACAAAAAAAAATCTCGAAGATTGTAAAAGTACACTCCTAAGAAACAATAATATTTTAATCTTGATTTCTTGTGCTGTACTAAGTCTCACTTTCTAAACAAAATGTCGTGTTTGACTTTTTCTTTTGTCAATTTTCTACCCCCCCCCCCCTATTTTTCCCCTTTTTTCCCTCTCTCTGATAGGATAATGAAGTCACGAAAACAACCTTAGATTGTGATTTAAACTAATTAGATGCTGAATACCACACAACCAGCGAGGGGAGGGGAGAAGAAAAGAAAAAAAAACCAGACACATCTTGCTAAGAACGACAACCCTAATAAGGAAGATGGGCTGAACTCGTGGTGATTAATGCCCCTTGCAATCCGTGCCAAATCGGTCATTCCCTGTCTGTCGCAACGCGTAATTGATTATGATGATTTTAAGTCTATAATGCATGTCTGCTTCTCTCCCTTGAACTCGGTTCTGTCCCTTTTAAAAAAAAAAATACAAAATAACAGAATTAAAAATATTAATTTTTTTTTTTTAATCGAAACAAAATCTTTAAAGCTTCATATTTTTATAATTTTTTTAAACGGGACAATTTTCTACTTAATTTAATTTTAAAAATTTCATTTAAATTTTTTTAGTGTGAAGTCAGTCTGAGAACAGCTTTGCTATGTCATACACTTTCGTGTATGGGCCGTCCCCGTTCTCAAAAACACATCGCTTTTTTCTTTCCTCCTTAACTGTTGATTTAAAGGTGATTAATACCCTTTCAATTATCCTGGCCACATTATCAAATCCTTTTCACATGCAATTTTCCTGGGAGTTTGCGCGGCAGGCTTACAAGGTATAATTTTATACGTCAAGGCGCGCTGGGTAAGGATGGAGTGCGGGTGGGAATCGATCCTGCACAGGGGCTTAGCAACTGCTCGCTCAACGCTGACAGATGTAATCCGCGATGCACGCGTAATTTTATGTTTCAGCGGAGTGTGAGCCGTGGGGGTGGTTGCACGTGCGTGAGTGTAAGGTGGTGTGAGACAGGGTGATGGTGGGATGTAGTGTGTGGGATTGTGGGGTGTTATTTTGTATGTGATTGTGGGATGTAGTGTGTAGGATTGTGGGGTGTTATTATGTATATCATTGTTGAGTATTATGTGTGTGTGTGTGATGTTTGGATGGAGTGTGTGGGATTATTAGATGTTTTGTGTGATCGTGAGGTGTTATTATGTATGTGATTGTTGGATGTGGTGTGTGATTGTTTGGTATGGTGTGTGTGGTTGCGGGGTGCTATTATGTATGTGATGGTTTGGAGTTATGTATGTACATGGGATGGAGTGTGTGGGATTGTTAGATTGTGTGTGATCACGGGGTGCTATTATGTCTGTGTCATTGTTGGATTGTGTGTGTGTGTGTGTGTGTGTGTTGTGTAGTGTTGTTTATAATTTTTTTAAAGTTGAATATTGTGTGTATGTGAGTGTGGAAAGCTCTTGTATCTATAATTGTAGGGTGTTGCTTGTATCTTATAATACCAGTTATATACCCATAACAAGGCGGATGTGCGAACCATACTTAGTGACATCATTTAAGAGGTTGACAACAAATCATAAAATAGCACATTACTACTAACAAAACTACGCCTTTTTCAAGTTAAATTATAACTTATTGAATTTTGATTACAGAATGGCGCCTTCCGACACATTAACTCACTCGAGACAGTAACTCCACTTTTATTTACCACAGTTATGTGTATTAATATTGATGACTAAATGCCCTTATGTGAACGCGAATGTATATGTAGGCTACTACTTTATATCTGTTTGTATATGTTGTTATCTTCATGCACTTTAGCCGTATTAAAAAAAAACCACTCCTAACTGTATTCACAACGCATATTGATACGCAAATAAAAAAGAATGAACATTAAAATTTACTCCATGTCGGAATCTTCACAACATTTTTATGTAATCAGGCGAAATTATCTATTTGCATTTAAATAGTTTGACCTGTCTAAAAAGTAGCGTCACAAATGGACGAAACAATTATTCGCACGTACACAAGACTTACTCATGTTCACAATTGAATCACTCTCCGCTCGTGCATCCCTACTGCTCACGCCGAAGTAGTTCGCATCCGGCGCGTTACTTCCATTGGGTGAGCCAATGAATTGTCATCCCGGGCGTCAACATTAGACGCGGGATTTCCCGTTTGGCTTGTTGTTCGTTGGACCGTTCTATTACTTTAACTACATTTTACATTTCGTTTCTTTTTATAAGTGTTGACCATTTTGAAATGTATTTGTGCATGCGTGTGTTGAGTGGTGTTGGGCAGTGACAGGCTAATCGCAGCTCTTAGACCCGTCTATGGCTGTAGATATCAGGCTATATAGATACATAACAGTGGATTGTAGATGAATAAATTCAGCTCTTTTTACTGTATAAATGCAACTTTGTTTATGACCAACGGCTTTTACTTTACCTAGCATTAGTCAGGTACACATTAGAGCTGAGTAAACTCAGGAACAACTACGGATTTGTGTCGATTCAAACTTCGAGTCCAGATCTAAACCCGAGACTTTCGGGCTAGAAATTGTGCGCTTTATCCCCCAACCACGCAATTTCATTGATATTCATATTTATATCGACGTGTCTTTTCAGTTTTATAGAAAGGTTTTTACTTACAAAAAAAAAAAAAAAAACAACTGTAAAACCTACAAATAAGCTCTCCTTTTAAATGTATATGCAGTTTCATATCTGAGAAGTAACTATTCTATACTACTTTCTTCTATTTGCTTGCATTATAAAAATACATTAAGGGACAGCGTAGCCTAGAAAGTAGAGGGCTAGAGTTCGGATCCCTGACTCAATTTTGTATCCGACTCACGTTAGGGAAATAAAGACGACTGAGCATAGTACTCACTACACTATCTCCTTATATGCCGAGGTCATTGAAACAGATGAACTCTACTTTATCTGCCCCGCATGTATAGGGAACGCACGGAAAAGACGATGATGATAAAATAAAACTTTTGCTGTTGATTAAAAAAAAACTTTTTTTATTCCACTCTATACCATTATCGTTCTCATTTTATAGTTTACGATACCAACTTATACACATGAAAGGACGAATTAAATTCTGCGTTACAATTTTAGATATCTTTTCAGTTATTTTTACCTAATACACTATTTAGCTAAAAATGTAATTTCAACAAATAATTCCACAATCTGTTAACGCATTTTATTTATGCAAAAACTTTTGAGAGCGTTTTTTTTAAATGGTTATTTAGAAATAGGAATAGAAATATGTTTGATAACACACAAAAAAAAAAAAACATTAATAAAAAATAAAATTAGAAGTATAAAAATAGTTTTAATCATTTTTTTTTCATTATCTGTATCAAGAAACAATTTTAGCTCGAGGTCAGAGAGTTAGTTGCTAAAAGCCAGAAAAAAAGGCCATTAAAAAAGCCAAAAAAAGGCCAAAAAAAAAACCCAACCAAAACAAAATTAGTTTATTTTTTATCTGCTCCGTTTTTATTTTGGTTGCGGCGCGCGCTTGAGAACAGTTATCTAAATTATGTATCCCTCTACTCAGTGGCCCTATCGGAATGGCCCTATCGGAGTGGCCCGATGTGAGTGGCCCAACACGAACTAGTTGACCGAACCGTTGAGGTGTTATAGTACACTTTATATCTAATTTAGGGCTAAAAAAAACTTTTTCCTGAAACGTTTATTTCATTAACGTATACATATTTTATAACCCTTAACATTACTGATTGGGGCAGGCTAATAATAACATACTTTACTATTGAAAAGGGGAGAGAATTGAAAAATATGTGAGTGACAAAATATTTATTTCTTTTGAACGACAGATAAACGTGTTTATACTAACTTTATACAAAAATATAACAATAGCAATATATATGTTGATATAATATTGGCATTTTCATAACAAAACAAAAGGCTTTACCGCGCGGCAACGCAACATTTGTAGATTGGCGCAATTCTGTTTGTTAAACAAATGAAAATCTGTGAGTTTTTCAAAGCACCGCGCACAAAAAAAATGTTGCACACTCACGAATATTATGCTTGTAACTTATATTCCTGCTTCTTGTCTCAGCCTTGTGTTTTGGCTGCTAGCCCAATGGTCTCGAGTTCGGATCTTGGTTTTGACATTTTACTGTAGGACATACCTGAGTCCACCCAGCTATGGTTGGTACCTGGCTTACGTTAGGAAAAGTAAAATCGGCTGGGCATAGTGATGACCACACTATCTTTTCATATGCCGAGGTAAAAAAACATTATAAATTCTACTTCATCTGCCTAATTGATCGCTAGGTATAAAGAAGAATGTTTACATTACTTTTATATACTAACCATAAACTTAATAGCAGTAATCGAATCAAGCTTTGCTCTTAGTCTAAATGTTCGTAGTCCAACATTATTTTTTTATATATAACAAAGTCATCTGTTATTGATTATTTGTTTTTTTCTTGCTTCCACTTAATCGCTTCAAATGAAACGCCCGTTCAGTGGCTTTTATCTTGTAAACTTTTAATCGATAATCATTCACCTCAACCTTTACATCCTAGAATACAACTGTAACAAAAATGAGACACGTACGGTTAAAAAACAAACATAACAAAAACTTATCGTAAAAACACTGAAAAATTCTAAAAATTCTGAAACAGGATGAATCATACAGTAAGTCTGACAAAGACATAATGTCGAAACATTTTTGTTGTTTGTTTTTTTTTCTTTCTTTTAATTTCAATTAGATTTTTAAAATATCGCCATAGTTGTATTATCCAATTGGAATTTAAAATTATTCTAAGGTAATTGATTACGTCCCTTCTTTCATGTTACCTCCCTTGTCAGAATCCAATCCTGGTACTAATTCCGACAATGACTGCATTCCTAGAGTGTTCTCCAGGCCTAGACCCCCAGTTGCAGGCGTTCTCAGCGGGTGGGCGGCGGGGGAGGGGGTGGGGTGGCGAGAAGCAATAGGCGGATGGCTGCGTTGCCATGGAGATAACGGAACCTCGACATCAAACAGTTGCCTGTATGTCACTGGTGGCATTGTCCTTCACGGGGCTGTGAATTATTTGTGTTCAAATGACAGTGTGGTGTCGATAGGCTGTTGTGCCAGGGAGGTTGGGGGGGGGGGGGGGGGGGGGAGAGGCGTAAGTGGGGGAGCGGGGGGATTGTTTTTTTTTTTTAATTTTATTTTAAATTCAATGGCTTTACTAAAATATAATATTGAATATAATACACTAGAAACATGGTTAAAACAATG
Source organism: Physella acuta (assembly GCF_028476545.2). Lineage (NCBI taxonomy): Eukaryota > Metazoa > Mollusca > Gastropoda > Physidae > Physella > Physella acuta. The sequence continues at coordinate 243,596 of NW_026732055.1, forward strand.
TTTTTATTTTTTTTTATCCGATTTTGAAATAATTAAAATTAAGTTAGGAATAATTGGTTTGATGCTACTTCTCATCGTAATGAGGATGTAGATATACCATTAAGCGAACCAACCGGATATCTAAAAATAATTGACTCGAAAAGTACGCTACAAACTCGTTTATGTAAAGGGTATTCAGTACCAATAAATGTAGTTGTTTTGTTTCTATTTTTACTTTTGGTATTTAAAAAGTACACAGACATTGTATATCAACAGCATTCATAGCCCTTATAAATTTCACCCCAACTTCACCATAAAATAAAACAAAAAAACGAAATTTTAGATTAGTCTTAGAATAACCTTTTTTTTCCTCGCATAACTACTAGCATCGAAACGAATCAAAACAAAGACTGCGCAAGTTACAACAGATTGAAAAATCAATACGCAAACAACGTTTCTATACTTTGTCTTCATCGGGGTCCTTACTGTAGAGTTATTCCTTCACAAAACTTTGGGCTCAAAGACTCTACAGGATTAAGTTTTCCAATCTATCAAACAGGTCGTGGATATAGTTCCACCACATGAAAACTTAATCCTTGAATGGATACAGGTAATCCATATAAATTAAACTCAGGCGAAGGGAGGGGGGTGTGTTTCCGGTAGGGGAAGCAAACGACAGGTGTCCGCAGCGGTTTGGCACTGTTTGAGAGTCTTCTTTGGCAACCCGAATCCCAACCACAAAGGAATGTAAACAAGACACCAGCCGTGCTTGTGTGGGCTGGAGGGACAGGGTGTCACGTATCAATTATTTTGAAAAAAAGTGGAATTGATCAGCTAATCGATGAAGTTTTGATTTCCTCCTTTTTTTTTTTTTTTGTTGTTGATCTTTTACGCTTGAGAAAGAAAATGCTACCAGCAATGAATCTGACAAGTCTTTAATATAAATCAACAGCATATTAGATCTTTTAAATTAGTTGTTGTTTTTTTCTTGTTGATGATAATGTGTTGAGTGTATGCGCTTTAAAAAGAAAATGCTACTACCAATGAAGCTGACAAGTCTTTAATATGAATCAAAACATATTAGACAATTTGGCAGTGTTTCTTTTGTTCTATTTTTAAAGTATTTTTGGGGGGTGGTCAATCAATAGAGCTAACCCAAAAGTCTCGAGTTCGTATCCCGAGCTCAAGTCCACAAGATTCCTGAGTCCACCCAGCACTAATGGGTACCTGGCTCAGGTTAGGTAAAGGCAGCTGGGCGTAGTGCTGACCAGATTAGCTTATCATATGCCGAGGTCATTGGAAGAGATGAGTTCTACTTCATCTGCCCCATGTGTCTTGAGAAATAACGATAAAAGATGATGACGATGATGAATCAATAGAGCGCACGATTAAACAGTTAAAGACTTGGGTTCAAATCCTAGCTCAGTTCTCGTTATCAGATCTAACGTTACTACGTACACTCTTATTCTGCCGGCAATTAGACGGTCCATGAGGCAGGTGAAGTAGAGTTCACCTGTTTCTGTGGCATCGGGACGACGTGGTCGAATACTAGAGCATTTGGCTGCTACCCCGAAGGTCTAGAGTTCGGATCTCGGTTCGGACTTGTGACTGTACTTCGTCCCTGAGTCCACCCAGCTCTGATGGGTACCTGACCACACTATCCCTTCATATCCCGAGGTCAAGAAACATAAACTTTACTTTATTTGCCCAAGGGATCGCTATTTTTAAAGACGATCTTTAATTACAAGGTACAATTCATTTACAAAACGACTACTAGCCTTGCATGTCTATCTAATTTAGACATTTTAACCGTCTCCTACGTGTTCAATCGCCAATAACTATTGTACCGTCTGGTCTATCGCGGCTTACGACTATCACTAACCTGAGCAACAATTCACTCGACGATATCTAGCACTGATATGTTCATCATTGCCCTGAGTTACTCCTATCAAGGGAAGCAACCACTCAAGTACCGATACCGTAAGGGGGTATTATATTCTCAAAGTCAAGATGGCCGCGCCGGGGTCATGACAAGAGGTCATCAGTGTCAACAGACCGAGCAAGATGTTGATTTAACAGATAGACTGGTCAACAATTGACCAGGGGTTGACCAGTGGGGACGGAATGCGTGTTGTGTTATCGGGGTGGTGGTGTTAAAGATACGAGTGTGGGGGGGTATCGGTCTGTGTGTACAGAAGGAATAAGGTGGTTGGGTGGGTAAATATGATGAGGTGAGCCAAGGTTCGAATACCTGCTGGAATAACTTTGTTAGTTTCTCAGAGATGAGACGTTCAGGTTTTTACATTTGGGAACATATGGAGTAAGCTGATGGTGATGTTATGTTCTCAGTGTCGAAGTTATGTATTGTTGATATTGTTAGCAGGTCTCTAGCTTTAAATATGATCTTAAATCTAAACCTAATACGGACCCTAACCCTGGTTCTTAAGCTTGCCTTAACTATAACACTGACCCAAATCGTGTTTCTTTACGCTCGCCCTGGCCATAACGCAGGCCCTAACCATATACCTAACTCTGGCTCTAATTCTTACTATGACCTTTATCCTAAATATCGCCCTAGCCCTGGGTCTAATCTAGGCCTGGACTTGACACTGCCACTAGCATTTATCTGGCCTTAACACTAACCCTGACCTCGCCCTTACTCTCTGCTTAACTAAATCCTAACCCTGGCCTTATCCTAACCCTGTCTCTAGTCTTAATCTTGGCCGCAACCCTCCCTGACCGCGCCCTTACCCTATCCTTAACTAAACCATAACCCTGGCCCTGGTCTAGTTCTAACACTGACGTTAACCTTATCCTTACCTTTACCCAGTATACCTGCCTTGATATAATTTCAATAGTTTTACTCAGATGTAAAATCTTCTTTCCTTTACAAAGATAACTATATTCAGAACAAAGCAAACAGCTAAGAACACAAGAAAAAAAAACATAATTAATCTTAATTAAACCATTTTATCGCCTTTCTTAATTACCCACAGCTGTGGCATGAAATTTAAAAGAAATCCGTAAAATTTTAACAATCGCCTTAACTTTTTTTATTGATGACATTACTGGCTGCTCCCCTGTACGTACGCGTACTCTAACGCTCTACATTTTATTTCTAGACAGACAATATGACCCCCCACTCCTCTATCCAATTGTTCGTAGATTCAGACTACTTTTACAGGTATTTAATCATTCCAACAAAAAACGGTGTTAAAGTTTTATATCATGTTTTTTTTTTGTTTTTTTTTTCCATTTGGTTTTTGTTTGTTTTTATTTAATACAAAAGATAGGCACTTGAAAAGTAATAATGTTTTGTGGCTCACATTTTTTTTTAATTCAAAATTTAAAATTTGTTTTTAATGATGTTGAATGGATGTGTTTTTGGGAACACATACGGCGTGAGCTTGTTTTATTGCAAGGCGTGACATTTACTGTTTCCCTTAGAAGATTGTCTTGAAAATCTCTGAATAGGTGGGGAATCTTTTAACAATGCGTGGCAGACTGTGAATATTGTTTTTAGTTTTGTTAAAGAAAAACAAAGAAAAAATTTGAAAAAATAAAATGTTTTTGTTAGCATTTTTAATACAATTTTAACCTAGAGAGAAATAATTAATGCCGTTTAGACATGTCTTCATTAGAATGCAATTTTTAGAAATTAAGTATATATGGGTATTTTATAAAGTTGTTTAGGTTGAAATCTGTTTTTGAACCTTTCGTGCTATGTAAATTTGTTCTGTTTCTACATTGAATGAGACACGATAGCCTTGTAGTTTGCTCTTGGTTGGTACGAAAGCAAATTCCAAAAGAAAAGCTGGCTGAAATCTGAGTTTATGGAATGGCCTATATGGCGCATTTTAAAGTTGACACGTAAAGCATAATAGTGTTGAAGGGAATCCTTTCCATCGCCAAGAACGAAGTTTCGACTGAATGAGTTCTCTGGAATATTTTTTTTTAAAGTAAGAATATAATGACATGGCTTGAAGTTGTATGATCAGAAGTTGAGGTTATTGAAGAATATGTTTTTATAAAGTGAATGTGTGGTGGGCGGGGGGGGGGGGAGGTTCCAGAGGTTAGGTCTCTAGTGTTTAGGGGGAGGGGTAGCAAACAACTGTTGTATACTGTAATATGTGTAATATGTGTATGTAGGCCTATACGGTAAAATAGAATACACGTCTTTATTAAAAAATACGTATTTATAGAGGATAAGGAATCAAGACTCCATATTGAGCGGAAACAATGTGTAATTAAACCGTGTTACTACCGTGTCATCATTAGGATACACCAGATTCACGTGACCTAGTACACACTTGACACGGCAACCTCCCAGTGTGTAACAACACAACACCATAATAGGCACGGGTATCAAGAACACTCAATACCCCCCTCCCCCTCCCATATTAACGCGACGGTGAGATTCGGAGTTTTGATTACATTGAAATAGTTTAATAACGCCTGGCTGATGAAGGCCTGAATGCGAAACCAAGGGCAGTAAGTGCGACCGACACTTGACACTCAGTGGGGTAGGCTATTTATGATTCATTTCCAACCCGGGTTAGAAGTGGGTACGATTAAAATGTAACTGGATCGGTATGTAATAAATCGTGTTACACGCCTGTTCGACTGGTTTTAGACGTCGTGTTGGCGTTGAAGTGGGTGGATTGTACTTCAATGTTATGCAGTTATTAATTGATACAATTCTTCAAGTTTGAATGGTTAATTATGTGCTACACAAAATACACTGCTGTATTACTGAAAAAAATTTAAAGAAATAAAGAGTGGCTTTTTATTACCTGAAAAATACTACTTGGTTTAGCCGTTTTTTTTTTGTTTTTTTTTTTTGTTTTTTTTTTTTTTTTACGAAGATCCCACATCGACAAATAAGAACTGGTTAATATATTATTATGAAAACCGCCGTGTTTGGTTTGAAACACATTTGTCCTTCTAGTGGTCGAGTAGGTTAGCGCTCTCATCTTATGTGAAAGACTTAGGTTCGAATATAGGCGGGTATGTTGAACAGTCACTGAAGTCTTATGTAGGAAAGGTAAACACAAAAAAACATGTCGAAAACTGTTTGTGAAACAAAGAATAAGAGATGAAAAAATAATGGAATAAGTAGCTTGCCTCAAGTAGGATTGCTTACCGCCAGTATAGGTGGGGGAGGGTGGGGGGGGGCCGAGACGGGGGGTCATGCTGTGGGCTAGCTGGTATCCCAGACATGAAGACAAATGACTACCGATCACGTGGTCCGAAATTCAATGCGCTCGTCTAGACAGCGATAGTGGTGGTGGGGGGGGGGGGGGGGAAGGGGGGAGATTTTGCTCTCAGCATATCGTCCCCACCCCGTTTATACATTACACCAAAAAAAGGCTCAGATACGCATTAAAGTCTAATTTTTAATGTGTGACCAATTTTTGTTCATAAGCCCACAAAAAAAAAAATCTTTTTCCATCAGAAAAAGTCCAGTTTTTTTTTTTTTTTTTTTTTTTTTTTTTTTTTTTTTTTTTTTTTTTTTTTTTTTTAGGGAGACGCAACCATGTTAATATTCATTGGCAAATATAATAACGTTAATTTGTTTGTTTTTGTATCGCCATCCGATACGGTGTACACTTTTATACACACAACATTGTACCAAATTTTATTCCACGTAAAAATACGAGTAGTAATACTACTTTTAAATATATGTTTTCTTGCTAATCGTTCTTCATTGCAAGCATGAATTTTTTTTTATTACTTTACATTTTCACCACACAAAACGGAGTTAAGCTTTTTGCGCTTATCTTAGTGTACATGATTCCCCGACCTAACGCTGACTTAATATTATTATTCTTGTTCCTTAAGGAAAATTGGGGAACATGGAGCCTATGTTATGGCTACTTGTTAAAACACCAGTCATGAAAATTCAGCCATCTGCATAACACATTCAAACAGACTCATCCATGATATTTCTTGCCTTGTGTCTAAGTCTAAACAAACAAATACTCTTTAGAGTCTGCCATATATTAAGGACTCCTACGCTTTTGTTTTGCTGCATTACTTATCAAACATCAACATAATTTGCGTAGGAAGTGCCCTTTTTTAAAGAAAAACAACTCCCATAAAAAGAATGACTAATAACTATTTTCTCCATAGTTAGGCCCCCTTTTTTTCTAACAACGTGTACAGCAATTTACATTGTTGTTTATAATCCACGCGTGTCCAACTCCATTGTGCAGCGGAACTAGATGTCTGCGCATGCTCGAACCCTGTTTCTCGTGCTTGGAGTATGACGCACCGTATTTTCACGGTCTCTTTGAAACGCGGTTTGCAACATCCAAGACCGACACGGTCGGGAATAAAAAGGGAATTCCCATTAGGGAATGGACGAGAATACTTTGATGTCTTGATAAGTAGAAAGAATGGTGGAATGGGGCTTAGCATACGTTTTGTTTGACGCTTTGTTGAGATGTGTGTGGTGTTCTTTACTGGATACTAATCTTCTCATCCCGTCCAGAGTTTCTTTCAGGTTCTCTTAAGAGGTGGGGGGAGTAGATGCCCCCCCACCCCTTACCCACCCATATCCTGAATAAAATAGAAGAAATGTAACGTGTATATATATATATATATATATATATATATATATATATATATATATATATATATATATATATATATATATATATATATATATATATATATATATATATATATATATATATATATATATATATTACTACTATCCGCCACCAACGACATTTGAAGTAGTTCTTTATTCCCGCTCGAGAGAGAAAAAAAAATAACAACTGATCCCAACCCTTATGTAAAACTATTTATGTATGAGATAAAAGAGGAAATATGTCTATGTCTGAAACTATTTCTAAATATTACTAAGTATATATATATATATATATATATATATATATATATATATATATATATATATATATATATATATATATATATATATATGTCTGTATGTGTGTGTATACATATGTATACGCTTTTCCTCAACGTTTGTTTTGCGTCAGTGGGATAAAAAAAAATCAGCCAGAAGAAAACGCCTGCATCTTGACCCCCGCACGTATGCGCGTCATTATCCACCTCTAACACTGACTGACACACAATCACGACGCTTTGTTCAGACATCGTTGCGTCTTCCATTCATCCCACGCGTCGTCACTCCCTTGGAACCAGCCTGTTGTCACTCCCCTGAATCAGCATGCTGTCACCCCCACCCCCATCCCACCCCTGAACCAGTCACTCCCCTGAATCAGCATGCTGTCACTCCCCGTAACCGGCCGGAGCCTCTAAAGAGCGCCTCAAGTAATCCTTCTACTGTGTCGCAGCCATCACCCCCCTCCTGGGGAGTCTGTGTCATGTTTTCGCGAACACTCATTCACCCTTAGAGATTTGAGAGTACGTTTTTTTACAGCGCGGTAGACTACAAGGGAATCCCCGTTGCTTAAAATAAACCAGTAACATTATACTGAGATCGTTGACAAATATGTTAACCGAATTTGATAACTCTACTAAACGCCATTGCTAAACTCTTTCCTCAAAAATCAAGATATTTTAAAATGTAGTTAATATACACTAACACATATAATCTTGTCCTGATTTGGGAAGCGATGTGCTCTGCAAAGCCTACAACACTAATCACTGCTCCACGATACTCAGTGATTATGGCACACTAGCCTAAAAGTATCCCTGAGTACTCTACAATACCCACCAATACCACGCATACATGCCCCATAGCGTAGCTCTTTTCATTACTCCACTCAATCTGGTAAAAATTCAACGATAACAGTGTTCCCAAATATTTTACAATGCCGCAAACGACCCCTATATTGCTCTCAAAGGCCTTACGACACCCCGTATTGTTACCGACTTAAACGTTTTTCTCTGAATAGCCTATGTTGTCAGCTCCAACTTAACCCAACCAATCACAACCGGCGTACCAAAATCTCCTTTTTTGAAAAAAAAAAAAAAAAAAAAAAAAAAAAATCTTCTCGCAAAACAAACGTAAAACGCGAAATGCCAACCCGACAACCTGAATTGTTTATAACGTGACGACAGCCATCGCTGTTTTTAATTTAAATGCATAATCACGCGCTAGTTTTAATGCTCGTCTCCCATTGGCTGATTCCCGTAGTTATCACACCCCCCGAACATGTACAGTAGTTCCCAGTCGAGCGGCACTCAGGGGTTGTAAAAGTAATTTAAATCGTTTCACTCCTTATCACAATGAGCTGGTGTTATCGATAACAGGTTACCCAGTGGTAATTGCTTCTTAGGTTCACATAGACCAGTAACCTAATTTCGATATAGGGATTCCTAAATAACGCTCTGTTCTATAACTTTTAGTTGTAATTTCTGTTTTCTATATGAACTATTAGATATCTCTAGTTCAATGTAACTACCCAATGATACGTGTCCTAGAAACGTGCCTAATAGTTGTAAAAGCTACAGAATTTGGGTAATGAAACCTTCAAGATCGCCGGAGACCTGTTTAATTTTTGTTGTTTATTGGTACTGGCCCTTACATTAAACATTATTGGGTTAGGGTCAAGGGTTAAGGTTAGGTTAAGGCCAAGGGTAATGGTTATGGTAAAGGAATGTGGATGGGTAAGGGTTAGGGTAATGGTAAGGGTAAGTGTTGGGGTTAGTGTAATGGGAATGTTAAATGGAATGGGTATGGGTAGGTATGAGGAAGAGTTAGGGTTAAGATTAGGATTAGATTATGGCTAGGATACAGCTTTACTCCAACCAATAAACTTATTTCATATCCATCTCGAACAGAAATTATACCTTACTTCATCCCAGTAGCGCAATTCCCAACTCTTTGAAGATTATGTTATTTTAATGTTTATTATTTATTAAGCAAAAACATACCTAATTTAACACAGTGTCGGATTCTATATTCTACACAATTTATTTTTAATTAATAATTTTTTTTTTTTTTGGAATACATTGCTAGTACATTTAAGTATGGTTCACAACCCTACACCTAAATCCAACCCAACACCTTCTATTTGTCTAAAAAAACGAAAGTAAAAATACACGCAACCTCTATTAGAATAGTTCATCACTGCGTTTAACAATTAATCCCCGTCGCTGCGCCCATGTGGATTAGAACCCGCAGTAATCAAAGGATGAAACAGCCCACCTCTCAACACTGGCGTTCACCTAAAATGATTACACGTTTTCATCTCGGCAGAGAATTAATCCTGACAGCCGGGAATAATCCTGCTCGGGAATTACCTCGTCGGGAAACCCCGGAGTTAATTTTACTCTGGGGTTTTCATCGCGAGTTTGGGGGCGAGCTAGGCAAGGAAAGGTGAGACTACAAAAGGTGATGTGAGACTTTTTATGGCTGGGGTGAGGTGAGGTGTAAGCTAGTTGGTGAGACAACGACACCGGTTAGTTAGTGTGACGTGAGATTTGGGCTGTACTGTCGGGGTGAGACTCAAGTCTAGTTATTGTAAGGTGAGACTGAGGTTAATAATTAACAGGTGAGAGTTAGGTTAGATATTGAGAGGCGAGATTTAGGTAAGATACTGAGAGGTGAGACTTAGGTTAGATATTGAGAGGTGAGACTGAGGCTAGATATTGAGAGGTGAGACTTAGTTTAGATATTGAGAGGTGAGACTTAGGTTAGATATTGAGAGGTGAGACTTAGTTTAGATATTGAGAGGTGAGACTTAGGTAAGATATTGATAGGTGATGTTTAGGTTAGATACTGAGAGGTGAGACTTAGTTTAGATATTGAGAGGTGAGACTTAGGTTAGATATTGAGAGGTGAGACTTAGGTTAGATATTGAGAGGTGAGACTTAGTTTAGATATTGAGAGGTTAGACTTAGGTAATATATTGAGAGGTGAGACTTAGGTTAGATATTGAGAGGTGAGACTTAGGTTAGATATTGAGAGGTGAGACTTAGGTTAGATATTGAGAGGTGAGACTTAGGTTAGAAATTTAGAGGTGAGACTTAGGTTAGAAATTTAGAGGTGAGACAGGTTAGAAATTGAGAGGTGAGACTTTTTTAGGTTAGAAATTGAGAGGTGAGACTTTTTTAGGTTAGAAATTGAGAGGTAAGACTGAGGCTAGTAATTGAAAGGTGAGACTAAAGATATTGAGAAGTGAGACTCAAGTTAGTTAGTGTGAGGAATTAATTTAAAGTGAAGTGAGCCTGGCTAGTTATTATTTAGCTGAGATCCAGAGTTTATTCCAGGCATCTCTTTGGGGGAGAGGTGGGGCCTTTGTCGCTATAATATGTGAGGTGATACCATTCCTTTAGTGTGAAGTGTGACTCTCAACACAATTGATATGACGTCATTCCACTATGCTCATAACAACAAAAAACATACTCTTTACCCCAGCGACATAAATTAAATTGTATTGTTGTACTTATATCTTGCATGGAAATTTGTCCCTATTGGTCTGAAAAGCTGTACATAAAATATTCAATAAGTCAGTATTAAAACCACCTAGAATATACCCATTGTACTATAGACTAATCATTGAGTTACAGTTCATTATTTGTATGTTGTTGTAGGGTATTAACGCCGGATTTACGTCCCCTTACTAAGCTCCCTTTTGACACCCCGCGACCCGTTATCCTCTTACGAGCCCCGCCGTCTGAGTAGAAACATGAGTTCGTTAACGAACGGGGGTATATCTCGTACATAAGACGAGGTCTCGCGAGATCACGAGTGAAGGTGTGACCTGGTGAAAGGATTGCATTGAACACCGGATTAGCCGTTGATAATCTCGGTCCCAGCCGCGATCTGCTGTGTATTCGACGGCGATTCAGTAAATTCGAACTAACTATAAAGTAACTTTATGGAGTAAATTTATACAGTAACTCTAAATAGTATACAGTTACTCTATCGAGTGCAACATTTAACCCCCGTTGACTTCAATATTTAACCCCCCCCCCCCCTCATTAACTTAACCTTTAACCCCCCCCCTCATTAACTTAACCTTTAACCCCCCCTCCATAACTTAACCTTTAACCCCCCCCCCCCCCCCTTCATTAACTTAACCTTTAACCCCATGCACGCTAGCCATTGACTTTTAATCCTATACCCGTCCGTGAAAATCAAAGTCAATTCACGTCTCCACCAAAAGCAGATTTCTCTATTAGCTTACTTCCTGTTTCCCTGCCCCCCCCCCTCCCTCCCTCCCTCCTCCTACCCCTCCTTGTGTTAAGACACCTCTTGCGGTAGGTTGTCGTCTGATCTAATGACACCAGACGTGCTAATGGAATGGCAGAAGCCTTACAATGTAGGACCCGTAATCACATCAAGGTTCAGGTATGGCAAGGCACAGGGTTTTTTACTCAAGATTGTGGCCAACTTGGCCAGCTTCTTAAATTGGCCAATGTCTGCGCCATTTGGCCCGCGTCTTACTTAGCATGAACAAAGTCCTCACTGATTTGGCCTACGTTTTAATTCATTTCACTCACGTCTTAAAAAATTAGACGAACGTTGTGCTTTACTTGGACAAATTCTTCATTACTTTGACCAGCGTCTTATTTAACGTGTCCAACCTCTGCACCGATAAGGTCATGGTTTTATCTTAATTTGGCCAGCGTATTCGTTGCTTAAGACAGCATTTTATTCAACTTGGCCAATATTTTACTTATCTTGTCCATTACTTTGGCCAACGTTTTAGTTAACTGGGCCAGCTTATTCATTACTTTAACCGACGTTTTACTTAACTTGGCCATTACTTTGGCCAACATTTTACTTAACTTGGCCAACATTTAACTAAACTTGGCCAACCTATTCATTATTTTGGACGACGTTTTACTTAACATGGAATTACTTTGGCCAACATTTTACTTAACCTAGAACTTCTCTTCCTCAGCTTAGTGATACCGTTTCTAAAATTGGTCAACATCTTCTTACAATTTGACAAAATGACTAACATCTTCGTATAATTTAACAAGATTCGCCGTTGTTACTGACATCGTAGGTGAAGTAGTTTGTTCCTACAGCCACTGCAGTAGATAACGATACCTAGCCAATGTAACTACGAATCCCACGTTATATTCTTCATCAAAACTATGGCATCAGTGAACTTTTTGTTTTCATTTCGCTCTTAACACAACAGAACTTTGGAACCACGGATATGCAATACAATTAATTGTATACAAATCGCATACAAGTCATACCATACCTACACAATAGATGGAATTTAGTGCTTGTGCATTTCTATGATTATGCATGTTGCCACGTACATAAATATCCCAACAGAAACAATCAGTCTAAAAGCACACTTTTATTAATTTGTATCAGGCTAATGTACTCCTTTTATTTAAAAAAATAATCTTTGATAAAATGCTTTATACAAGATTCATCTGCTTTTTTTATTGTTGTTTATATTTTTTTTTTAATTATAGATCTATATGGAACATCAACGGCTTTCTATCTATTCATATTTCTACATCCCATTTTACCATAAGCAAAAGTATTCTAAGTAACCCCCCCCCCCATCCACACATACATATATACCATGTATCATTGTTATACTATTAACCTAACCTAGCTCTGAACCGAGATGTTAATACCACACCTTATAACCTTACTTTTTTTTTATAAAACCAAAACGAGGCTTTGAACTAGATCAGGAGAAAAAAAAACAGTTAAAAACACTCGTTTAGTTTCTCTTTGATCCCGCATCGGCACTCCATTTGATTGGCTATCGATTGTTATTTATTTATTATTGATAAACGGGGGAATCGTAACCATCAATACAAGTGCATCGATCCTATTGATTCCAGTGTGTTCTCGTTAGGGCCGGATCGCCCCGACACGACCCGGACTGGCTAAATTGTTAGCGGCCAGCAGAGCATAGTTTGTGTTTTTTTACTGCTGGCTTTTGATGCGGCTACACTTCGATAGTGTTCTGCACCGCTTGCGGCTTTGAGTTTGTTGCTTGAAGTATAGGGTCATTTCATAATGCTAAATCGTTGGCACTTTGTATTGGTATTACTGTTATGCATCGTTTGGGAATTTAGCCGTTTCTTAAACTTGGTTGTTGTTTTATAATGCTGTCTTTGATATTTTTTATTAGTACTATTATTATCGTTATAAATTGAGTACTCTTGTTTAAGGTTCGAACGTTTAATTATGGATGCGTGGGTGGAAATATGGGACTTTATGTCCGGGAACATGGGAGAGAGAAGTGCTCACCACTGCCTAGTTTAAAAGTCCTATATACAATTATAATAATGATAAAAATGTATTGATATAATGATGTAAAGAAGTAAAATTAGATATGAAAATAAGAATACCTGTAAATGAAATACTGACTAATAATAATAATAATAATAATAATAATTACAATAATAATAACATTAATACTATCAGCATTTATTTTCCCTCTTTACTTACTTGAACTGGCTTAACTGTCTCAATCAAACTTATGTAATACAATGTTTTTTTTAACTTTAAAACATGTCATGTTTTAAAGTTAAAAAACATTGTATGTTATAACATATTTTTCTAATTGAGTTCTGTAGTATTATTGCTATTATAATTATTTCTATTGTTATTTCTATTATTATTATTATTATTATTACTATTGTTATTATTACTATTATTATTATTATTATTATTATTATTATTATTATTATTATTATTATTATTATTATTATTATTATTATTATTATTATTACCATTATTATTATCATAAGTATTGTTTTCCCTGAACATCTATTCCTCATAACTGGTATATATATATTATATATTGCTGCTTACACATCAACTGTAAAACATTATTAATCAAATACCAATTTTCCAAAAAAAAAAAAAAAAAAAAAAAGGAAAGACAACTCCTACAACAAACCGTTAAATTTAAAATTCTAGCTACCACTACGCTACTCACATCTCCAAACTGCAGACAATATCAATTTAATGAGAGTGTACAAGCCCTATTCAAAGTTCATCGCGACCTTGAACTCTCAGAAACTGAAATCCCCTGGGTTTAAGGAACCATCCCTAACCCACGGGCAAGCAAGCACGTCTGCCTTGTCGTCCCACAAAAGATTGCCGCACGGTAAAGACGATGTTGCCGGACCCCAACGCTTCCCTAAAGCTTTCCGCCCCTTGATTGTCCCTATCCAAAAACAGCTTTTAGTTTTTGAAAAAAAATATGCTCGGCCAAAATCGACACAAACAATGTATTTTTTTTAAACCTTTTTCTAAATTTAGAAGAACGAAGTCTTCTAAAGTATGACGTAACATCCCATAGGACGTTAAAGAAAACAAAGGGGAGCGAACTCTTAATCTTTTTTTTTTGTCAAGGGAGAGAAGAAGCCAATAATCTGTTTAAAGAGCTGTGCTATTCGAAAAAACACGATGCTTTTAGGGTCATGCTTAAAGCATTAGGTCTAATTGATTTTGTTGTCTCCCTCAGATTTTGCACAGCTAATGCATTTTTGTTGCAAATTACTTGTTCTCTTTCTTATGCCGGTTAAACTTTTTTTTATCGTCTCTCCGAATCACAAGAGTTGAAGAAAATTTGAAGAACAGATAAAAACATTCTTAAGATGTTGGGAACAACGTTCCATCTTTTAAAAAAATAAGACGAAGAAGAGGGCTGGCCAGTTATCAATGTATTTTATTTTAATCTGATATGTTTTTATGTGTTTATACAGATACGAAATGCACAGCAAAGTAAACAGTATTTCAAGAATTTGAAATTATCGCGCCATTAATATATATAGGGCCTATATATATATATATATATATATATATATATATATATATATATATATATATATATATATATATATATATATATATATATATATATATATATTTATATATATATATATAGATGTAGATTTAGATATAGATAGAGATAGAGATAGAGATAGAGATAGAGATAGAGATAGAGATAGAGACAGAGACAGAGACAGAGACAGAGACAGAGACAGAGATAGAGATAGAGATAGAATAGAGATAGAATAGATATAGATATAGATATAGATATAGATATAGATATAGATATAGATATAGATATAGATATAGATATAGATATAGATATAGATATAGATATAGATATAGATATAGATATAGATATAGATATAGATATAGATATAGATATAGATATAGATATAGATATAGATATAGATATAGATATAGATATAGATATAGATATAGATACAGATACAGATACAGATACAGATATAGATACAGATACAGATACAGATACAGATACAGATACAGATACAGATACAGATACAGATACAGATATATGACTAGCATCGTGAGCATCTTCACTGCGGTTGTGTTAGTGACCGTGCGAGTCACCACTACTGGTGACCCAGCGAGTCACCACGCTGTTTAGCGAGTTAATTGCTAACATTACCGCCCGGCTATTGTCCACGGTTCGCGGCCATTTGGCGGGAATATTGGCGCAAAGTAAGTGCCCTGGGATGGCACTGGCTAACGGAAATGAACCAGTAAATTCTCGTTCTAATATTGTGATTTTTCGCGTCTATTAAAGATCAATTTGTGAAACGGTTTTCTAATCCTGGCAAGAATGAAATTAACACACAAAAAATATTACCATAACATTGATATACTGCATGCTAAAATCTGTTTTTGTTTGCTGATTAAGACAGTTGGTTGAAACTTCTTTTGTATTTCGCTTTTTCCATGATTTGTTTATTCTTGTCTATTTCTTAAGGCCCATTCTGTAGGTGAGACTGATAGTACATTGTCTTTATCTCCAAGACGCTTGTCACTGGTACTTCTTAGCTTTAGTCCAGGGGTCTCCAAACTTTTCAGTCCGAGGGCCGCATTAACTATCAAATTTCAGTTCGGGGGCCAGTTTCTTCCAGGCATGTCTTTGGTTTTTCTGGCCAAAGTTCCTCAGCTATCATCAACAAACGATTTTTCCTTGGACAAAATGATCTCCGCGGGCCGGATGAGAGGACTTCGCGGGCCGCAGTTTGGAGACCCCTGCTTTAGTCCAATGATGACAGACCAAATGAACATACATGAAATATTTTCCATTTAACTGTTATACTCAGTGCATTTCACATCACTCATCTAAGTTAAAGTATTCGTAATTTACACTAAGTTACACGTAAATTTAACACGTAATTTTACACACATCTAAGTTGAAATAACACGTAATTCTGAAACATACAACGCTAGTTAAAAAGTCTACACTACAATATGCTGCGTTTAATTTCTTGTCAGAAATGTAAAAAAAAAAAAGTATTTTCTAATTTCCCCCTGATGCTGTAGAAGTTTAGTCCAGCTAATTAGCTGCTCGCTGGTCAATTATTGCAGTGAATTGGAGGCAATCGAATTAACTAGCCAGTAGTTAGCAGCGGTCTTGGTGCCAATCCAAGGAAGCGAGCTGGGGGGGGGGGGGGGGAAGTGAAGGGGATGGGGCGGTGTGTTGGTTTTTTGTGTTGTGAAGGGGCTAGCAATTTCAAATTTCTGTCATTGCTAGCGTTTTTTCTGAGCTACCCGTAGCCTAGTATTCTGCCTGTTGTTGTCTGCTACATGTAGCATGTTGTTTAAGGAAAGGCTACCTCCGTTTGATTAAGAGTAAATAACCCATTTAGCAATGTCTGAATAGTTTATCTTGTAATTATAATTTCGTTTCACAACGAACTGTAAAAAGTACATCATATATATATATATATATATATATATATATATATATATATATATATATATATATATATATATATATATATATATATATATATATATATATATATATATATATATATATTGCATATCAGAAGTAAAGTTACTCTTTCAAACCTGAAGGCCCATAAGATAAAAGTGTTGTAGAGCTTGTTTGTTTCTTGACCTTGGAATATGAAAGAATATTAATGCAAACCGCCGTACTTTCCCTAATGTGAGTCAGGTACTCATCAAAGCTCACCCACACCGTACTATTATTGTGCATTTACTTTGTTTTCATCTGTTTTTCTGTTACCTATTATCTTTTTGTTGTTGTTTCGCATTTTTTAATTTGTTAAATTATTCATTGAAAAAAATACAAATTACATTAAGCTTAATGGCATTTGTTTCATAAATCTTCATTATTTCAACTTTTTTTTTTTCAAAAGTTTAAATGTTTGTTAGGAAGATGTCGGCTTTTGTGGCGTATATAATTTCATGTCAAGGAAACTTGACACGCAGATTTCTCTCTCTATCTATCTCTGTCTCTCTTTCTCTTTCTCTCTCTCTCTCTCTCTCTCTCTGTTTCATAAAAACCATATTTGATAATTAAATTTTGGAAATGTCATATGTAATTACGTACACAAGAAATAGATGTCTTATGTATAGAAATATAGAAATATGTTAAACGCCGAGTTTTTAAAAGAAATGTTTACACTATATTCGGTTTAATTTCGGGTAGCTTGTGGATGTCAGGGGGGGAGGGTTATGGGAGGGGACTTTGCTCAATCTTTACCCACCAACATATAATTCTAGATTTATTTTGCAATATAGATTATTAACACTTTTAGATGGAGCACTATAAAAACAACCTCATAGTTTTGACCATAACAATCCTTTGGCAGAAAGAAAGAAAGAAAGAAAAAATACAAATTACGCAGGGGGGAGATAACCCTTGTCAAGAAAAAAAACCACTTCAGTGTGTTTTTACATTTAAAACAATAATAAACACCCGCTCTCTAGAGAAATGAAAACACAAATAGCCATTAGAGCTTATTGTTAATTCATAAAACAGTTATAGTAGCCCTGGAATACTGTCAGAGTGTCCGTAATTTCTGGGTGAACTTTGCGGTCGACACCGTACAAAGGTTAGCGTTTAGTGCAGCGGCCACACGCTTTACAATTTTAGAGGGCCCAGTGGAGATGGACGTGAGAACCGCGAAATGTTTGGGGGAGGGGAGGGGGGGTGACTTGATTAAATACGTGGTGCGCGACATTTGATTTCAGCGCACACACACGCGCGCACACATACACGCACACACACACATACACATTCGCATCACTCTTCATTTACACAGCATTCACATCGCTCACACATTCACAAAACACTTACACTTTCACACACATTCACCCAATACCTTATTCTAAGACCTCATTCTGAGACATTATTCTTAAACCTTATTTCAAGACCTTATAGCAAGACCTAATTTAAGACCTCATTCTAAGACATTCGTCTAAGACCTCATTCTAAGACCTTATTCCAAGACCTTATTGCAAGATTTATTCCAAGACCGTATTCTAAGATCCTACTATGACCTTATGCCAAGACCTTATTCTAATACCTCATTCTAAGACCTTATTATAAGACCTTATTTTAAGACATAAGACCTTATTCTAAGACGTTATTCTGGACACGCCCAACTCTTTCCATTCCTAAGCTGCTTAAAACACATTAAATCTACTTCACCTACACGGCTTATCTTCCGTTATCGAAATAATCATCTGTAAGCGGAATCAATAACAAACTCTGCTATGTTATGTTTCCCTTTAGCTTATCGTGTAGATAAAAATGACATAAGACAGCCATAAATTACCTACATAAAAATGTATTGCTAAACCCATACATGCAGCCAGAAACGTATGGCTGTACGATTACATAATCTTGTTTCAATTTTTTTTTTTATCTTCTCTGATTCTTTCTTTCATTCCAAACCTCTATTATTCAAATTCTTTCAATCCCAATTATGAAAAGCAAAATTAAGCGCAGCCCGTGAAGAAATGTGCCGCTCGCTGATTGGCTGCTATCTGACCATATACCTGGCTAATGATGGCCAATTGCATAAAATTATAATGGTAGATTAGACCCTTGGACGAGGCAAGCTCCAGGATTCATAATTGTCTTAAAAAAATAAATGAAAGATTAGCGGATACGGCCGGTCGTAAAGGATGACGGGAAGGGGGATTGCGTCATCGGAAATCATATGAGTCACGTGATTACCTTGACATTACTCACATGTCGCGGAGATCGTTAGCGCTATGATTTAGGGTTAGGGTTAGTTAAAAGACATAACGATGATTACAGTGTCTGGAGAGGCATGTTGAAAGTAAGTTTTTTCCCAGTAATTTAAAATCTGAGTCAGTATGTGCATACACTTGTGTATGATTAATTAGTATGAAATTGTATGTTTATTAACCATTAAAAGTTTTGTTTTTTTATGGAATTAAATTTTAATTTCTAATTATGGTTAAACCGAAATTAAACTTTTTAACCTTTCTAGTTCACTAATTAACATCAAATTGATATTTACTGTTTTTCATTTGCTAAGGACTCAGGAACATAATTAATTAATTAATTTTTATTTGTTATGGTCTTCATTTAAGACCCCTAATTTAAAAAAAAAATGACCTTTTATTTATTATGGTATTGACTTAAGACCCCTAATTAAAAAAAAAAACATTGTTTTTCTCATTTGTTATAATCTTGACTCTGACGCGCGTCATTACTGGAGTCATGCGTCAGTGCGGAGTCATCTCCGGTCCGGCGCATTAAAGTCCACGCCGTCCCTAGGAGAGCCCTTGGTGCTCAGGCCGATGGTATAGCCGCACGATTTTTCTGCGGCTAATTAGCTTTTCTCTGGGGGGTCGTAGGAGGCGTCGACGCTTGGGTGGAGGAAGTGAAATAGACGAAAGTCCGAGTGAGGGGTTGGGGAGGGGGGTGAGTCGACACACAAGAGGATGAAGGGAGGGGGTGTTGTGGATAAGGTGCTTTTTAAAACTGTCGATAATTTACTGCGTAAAATGAAAAGAAAAAAATCGAGTAAATTTATATTTTAGAACCATGATACAGATGTAGTAGAGTTGACCTGTTTCTATGACCTCGGCATATGAAGTGTCAGCGTGATAAGCACTATATCCAGCCGCATGTACTTTCCCTAACGTGAGTCGGGTACACATCAGAGCTGGGTCGACTCTGGTATGTCTAATAGACTCGACACGAACTTCAAAAAAAATTTTGTCGAATTTTTTAACACAATGTATTAAAAACATGTTTTTATAAGCTGTTTCTAAAAGTACATGTCTATCGTTAAAAAAACAAACAAAAAACTATGTTTTACGTATAACTAATTTTAAAACATATTTTAATGCTGTACTGACCAAATCGCGTTGATCACGAAAAAGGAAATTAATTTTCCCGCGAACAGAGAAATCACCGTTTGACCGAATGGAGTTAATTATGGACCATCGCGGCCACCGACGGAGTTGTCTTTCTTTATTCGTTTTCAGAGAGAGAGAGAGAGTTAAAGATGAAAAGAGAGAGAGAGAGAAAGAGAGAGAAAAATTTTCAAAGAAAAACTAATATTTTCGTTGAACTCATAGCATTGACAGACTCATTAAATTGTTTAATAGGGCTTCAAAAAAAGTTCAAAGGGAACTCACTCTCGTCGGATAGGTTATGTCCCCTTTTTACCCCCTCGAGTTGACTTTTCTTTGTATTCTGCGGTCGGGCTTTCTAAGACAAGGGAAGATAATTAATTAATGCAGCCACGCGTCGCAATACGGATAGAACGATGATGGGTGTTGAGGAAATGATAAACAGATAACGAGATGGATAATAAATCGAAGATAAAAATCACGAGGTGCTCATTATGACTCTGTGGAATACATTAATTAATTAATGATTCATCTACAAAAGTTGGTCTAGTTATGCCTGGTTTAGAAACAACCGTTTTTTTTTCTCTTCCTTCACGGTCATGCGCTGTCTCGATCGGTTTAGCCGACAGGGGTACCCCAGGGGCGAATTTTTATGGATGGGGGAGGGGATATTCCTGCTCGAGTGTCCGCTGTCGAGGGTCCGTGGGATTTGAGTGCCAGACAAAGGAGACGTTGACCCCTGGAGGTGAGGGCTGCCAGGCATGGACGGCACCGACACGAGTTTAATTGGAGTTTTTCAAGCGAATAGTTCTCTCCCTTGCCTGGCGGTGGATGAAAATAAACATGAAGTTTTCTTAGCAGATGTTGAAATAAATTACAGACGTGCATTTTTTTAATAAAGACAAGCTAATATCAGCAATCAAATAAAAATCTTAACCGGCTGTTAAGGCTTTATTTGGCATATTTTACTTCTTTAGAGACCTTTTGGGGGAATAGTAGTGTGTGATTACACAAGTTTAAGTTATAGAAGTCAAACAAGATGGCAGAAACAGTGCATTACAGTCATATAGAGAATACAAACTTTATACAACCCCACCCTCACATATTGACTACACTATCGCTTCATATACCACTGTCAGAGACATTGGTGCACTCTACTTTACCTGTCTTACGGATAGACACGTCTAAAAGAAAATAAGTGAGCTTGTTTTTCTACTATCACGTGGCCTTAACCTAGGTACGATTTGAACACCTAGTTGTCTCCGTATACCCGACCCTCATCTATAACTTACCTAACCATAATACAATTATAACCTACGCTATGAATCCAACTCTAGTTTTCAATGTAGACTTGACCCTAGCCCATAACACAGTCATAACCTAAGCTATGATTCCAAATCCTTACCTCAAACCATACATGAATACAAGCAAAAAAAATAAAATTCTTCTGCTTCGTTTTTAAATTGTGTCTTGGAAAGGATTTCCTTCAACACAATTAAGTATTAGTGTCAATATGTTATGAGCCATATCGATATTGACTCCTGTTTCATTATGCTTTTCTTTCTGTTTTGTTTAGCAAAGAAATAACCACACTACAATATTATAATTCCCTGTATACGTTCATCGAAAAACATGTTTTTTTAAAATACATTTTCTAATGTACGTTCTCATGCAAGAACTGCTTACTTTCTCTCGCGTAAAAAAAAAAACTATTATAAAACGAATGATATTATGCAGTAGTCGGTTGTTCCTTTTTAATTACGAACACAATTACCTCTGATTCGTTTGAAGCTGGTTTGATATCAAAGAATCTTCTGTGGAAAAAAAAGGAAGGCATTACGTTCTACAATGCTAATACTAGCATCGTGACCGTACTTGGGGGAGTTAGAGAAAAAAAAAAGTTGTTGTAATCCCTTGGGTTCCATTCCCTATTGTTTGGGGATCCCTGTATTGACATAGACGAACTAGTGGAACGCGGAAACTATTCTAGTAATGAATAACCAATTCCATAGTGACAATAAAAAAAAAATTTGGGGAGAAAGACATTAGGCGTAGAGCTACGGAGTAATAATAATAATAAAAAAAATCTCTGAATCGATTCACGTTGTTCCCAAATCTCTACACACTACGCAATGCCCCATAATGCCCGAGAATGCCCCAACAATGCCCACAAACCGAAGGAGAACTCCTGTTAATTCAAACATAATGGAAGTTTTTGCCTGTGTAATAACCCATTTTTCTAGCCTATTACCTCCCTTTTATCAGCCATAATTACCAATTTCGGACCGAACATTTTTCTCGGATAAAAAGTGATTAAAGTTTCAGCAGAGATTCACACTAAAGTGGCGCTAAGGGGGAAGACATCACCGCCTCAAAACTTCACTCCCCTGATATAGTTACATAAAGTGAGAGGGAAAAATCAAACCGAAATTACACGTTCTTTTTTCTATTCCTCATTGCCTAAAGGACTTAGCTATTTCCTTATTGCCGTTGTTATCGTTCTTGAAACTTTATTGCTTTTGTTATTGTTCTTGAAGCTAACATTTCACGAACGAGTTGTTTCCTGAAATGAAAGATTTATTTCTTGAAGCCCCGGATGTATTACTTGAAAAGCAATGATTTTACGCTCCCACTGATAGCCGTTGTTTAAAAGGTGTTATCTCTAATGTGTACACTAAATTCGTGGAATTGCTGTTGTTATCACTATTGTCTACAAATGTGGGAATAATTCTTGAATGCATGGATAAATTAAATATAATAATACATATATATTAAAAAATACCTGATATTTTTAAAAATTGTATCTTCATTTTTTTGCATTAAAAAAACGATCTGTTTCAAGCAATGTCATTTCTTAGCTTAGGTAAAAATATAATAGCATTGATATATTATATGAATAGGGTTCGATATCTACCATTATTTGTTTCAACGCCAAGCTTTGTTTACATTTTTATAGTTAATCTGATTTATTAGATTTTTAATATATGTAGAGCTAGTGTAATTAAAGACGGAATACGCTATTCTTCTAAAATGCGACTATCAAACACGTAATATTTACTGTGGCTATTTTAGGAAATTTTCAGTTACTTCCGCTGACCATTTTTTCTATTTATAGAACTATTGTTGAACTTCCCATCATCCCCGGCATTGTTTACCGCACTTCCGGCCATCCCGTGTCCTTGGAGAAGGTCGTCTTTGTTTGTGAAATGTCTTCAAAACTTCCCAGAATCCTCTCCTTGTCTGGAGGAAGCAGCGCCCAAGTTGCGCTCCGCGGAGGCCGGGGATTAAATCTCTCATTAGTGCCTTCGGTCTTTTGACAGTAAGCCGCGCTAATAGCGGCACCCTTGTTCCAGTCGGTGATAAATGCCCCCGCCATGATGATGCTAATGAATTTAGACGGTGGGGTGAATTTTTTCTTTCAGTGTGGGGAGAGGAGGCATACACGAGGAGGGGTAGGGGAGGAGGGGGGTTGCGTGGAATAAAAAGACGGGCGTGTGTCACTTAATTTAGAGAATTTAGGATCTTAATTAACATGTGGTTATTTTAGGAATATTGACAGTTGGTAAAGGAAAGGAGGAGGGGGGGGGGGGGGGGTGTCGTGGTTGTAGGGAGTCCATCATTCAGTAGTTATTGATCTGTTGGTAGTCCTGTGTTTAGAGACTATTTGTTGAGTATACAAATTGTGGTATTTTCTTTAAAGATGCCGCGATGTGAGTCTCAAGAATAAGAAGAAATAAATCCATATTACCTTAATTTTCTTGTTTGTTTTTTAAATCTTTAAATGAAGTACAAACTCAAAGAAAGAGGTTTGTGTGCTTGCTTCCATCTAAATATGTATTCGATAAAACTTATTTATATTTACTGTTGAAATTACATCATCTTTTTAAAACTTCTTTTGAACAAATAACTTTGTTGTTGTTATTATTGAAACCCTCTTCGTTCCTATTTAAGTCCGTTTTAGAAGGCTTTTTATTATCTGCAGTGATGATATTTAATTTATTTGATACAAACAAAATACTCTAATCTACCCTGTGATTATAATGTTTATTTTCTTTTAAATATGTTTTTCTTTTTAAAAATTATAATATAAAATTATATTTCACCACGCATACAGTACACAACATAAATATTACAACGTTGTTTACATAAATCAATACGAAGCTTCGTGCTAACGTCGTTACAGGTCCAAAAACTAAACATGCCTCGCTTTCAGCCCCTGTAATAAAATTTGAATAAAATTTCCTACATTAAATTATGATTATAAAAAGTGCTGATGAACAGAGGTCTAAAAAAAACAACGTATTGTTCTTTTCATCCAGGCTATTGTTTGATCATCCCAACACGTTCCCAATCACAACTGATTTCGTTATCAGCTGTTATCGTTGCATCACGGTTCTAGTGTTTGTGTTTCCGTAAATTAGAATAACCCGCCGCCGGTTGCTTCCCTTGATCAAGAGTTCGTTCCCTTTGATGTTTACTGGTTATTTTGCTCATGCAATTAACAAGTGGCTGTGAGACGGTAACAGGCCACTGGTTATGATTTTAGTTAGGCTTTTTTTTGTATTTCCTTTAACTATACCCTATTAATGATTTAATGGTGTCCATCAAAAATCTATGGTTAGGTTTAGATGCTGGGGTTAAAATATCAAATTACAATATTCGACATGAAATATATGATTATGTAAGTCCGACTAATCGATAAGACACCCCGTTTTGATTTCTCAGTAGACAGATGTTGTTTGGTTTAGAAGGAAATTTGCGTATAGTTAATATGCGTTGTTGTTGTATTCTTGTTTGTTTTCAAAATTTTTGAGTCACAAATTCTTGCATTGACGTTCAGCGAACTAGATATAACCTTTATAACCTCCCTTGCTTCTCTTCCCACTGTCCTTCTCAATGATCTTATACATTAAGCTTGTTTTTTTTTATTTTAATATAAAAAATCAATCCGGGATATTTATTTTAATGTATTTATTAATTCAAAAGTGTTTTCATGATTTAAAAATATGCATATTATGCAAAAAAAGCTAATTTGGTAATCGAGTTAACCCTCCTAACTGCAAATATGAGTAGAAGTTAAACACTTTAATATTGACGTTTCGCACACTATTCCCTCCCTTTACACATGCAGCTATACAGACATACACGCGTCTTTTAAACGTACGGTTTCATAAATAGCACTTGTAATTGTAGAGAAATATTTTGTGTTGGATTTTATTTTTATTTAAATGGGTGGACTAAGCACAGTAAGCATCTAGCCTAGTTGTGTTTTTTTTTTTTACTAACTCCTTTAGTTTATAAGGTTGTTTTTTTTTTAACTAATTCCTTAAGTATATAATTATGAAAGAGAGAGCGGCAGGGAATTAAGGAAGCCGCTAATTGGCTCGTGAAACAGGTGTACTAGATAAAAACATCATGTAATTAATTAACAACCGTGTGGTTCATGTAGTGCGAAAGCTACATTTTTCAATTCCCATCCCCCCCCCACTTCATCCTTCAAATTAAAATTATACACACACAGCTCCCCTCATATCCCCGCCCCTAAACCTATACACATACAGGCTCAGTGTGTATGTGTATGGCCGCCCCTGAACCTATACACGTACAGGGTCTGTGTGTATGCGTATGGCCGATCTTGTAGTTACCAATGCTAAGACAGCTGGTGTATTACCGAATGGGAAACACACAGGGTTCAGCGGTTCTTAACATAGGTTCCATCAAACCCCAGGGGTTCGGTGAGTCAGCCTCAAGGGTTTTGCGGAGGTCAAGACACACCCAATTTATATGATTCACGATCGGGTTTCAAAACTACTCATCGGATTTAAACTATTAAAAAGGGTTCGGTAAAAGCGAGTATGAAACTAGTGGGGTTCGAAAAGACAAAGAACCACTGCACTAGATAATTATAGTGGCATAGACCCGTCTTCTTGAGCCGTATTATTGTGTCTTGTTTTTAATTTTACACTAATTAACATGAAGTTCCATCCAATTACATTAGCGATTATTACCCCGTTCGATACTTAATTAGGTTGCTGAATCCGTATTGTACTGTACAAAGAAACACTCCTTGTGGTTTAAATATAAATAATCTTCTTCTTCATCTGGCATGTAGTCTAGGTAGGTTTTTAGGGCAGTGTCTTTCTAATCGCATTCATTTATC
Source organism: Physella acuta (assembly GCF_028476545.2). Lineage (NCBI taxonomy): Eukaryota > Metazoa > Mollusca > Gastropoda > Physidae > Physella > Physella acuta. The sequence continues at coordinate 269,806 of NW_026732055.1, forward strand.
CTACTCTTTCTTCTATCATCATCAGAAGCTCTTCAGAGTCATACCCGAAAATCCCTAGATGCTCTCCTTCTATTTTCACTCTCTATATATAGGCCTAATATGTAGTCTATATGTTTCAATGAAAATTGCGCAAACGGAAAAATGCACAGCGGAAAAATGCGCAAACAGAAAATGCGCAAATACAAACGAATTGTACTAATACTTTAATCGTGTCAAATTCCGTGAATAATTGTCTTATTATGTAAGTTACAATATACATGTGGTCGTTCTTTGTTAATGTATATAAATAATCGTGCAGTTTCCGTTGCGCATCTTTCTGGTCACAATCCTAGATATAGACTTTATAACCCGTGTCTATAAATAAATATCATATACCTGTTTGCACAGGGAGTATTAAAACTTTATATTGCGGCAATTTCTAAATGCAGCTTTTACAAGCTCACGTCATTTGCCCGAATGTTTTAATTCCAGTTCTCTGCAGATTCCGGTGGGAGTCAGAGCTGATACATTATGAATGAGACTCGCTGTATTTTTGATGAGGTTAGGGCTGTTGCTAGGGTTATTGGTGCCCGGAGGAATAAGCCTTCTTGAATTTATTTTTTTTTCTTTTAAATTCCATCATTTTTTTTTTAAAAGAGAAATTTGAAAATGTATTCTGGGTTACATTTAAAATGTGATCAATATTTTTTTTTTTAAATTTGGATCTCCGAATTAAAAAAAAAATTACTTTCGTTAGAAGTTATGTGTAGAGATGTCGTTTATGAGTTAAATTAATTATTGAATTTATTTTAAATTTTAAATTTTTTCAAAGCGAAATTTGAAAATGTATTCTGAGTTGCATTTTAAAAAGTGATCAATAATTATGTTTTTATTTGGATCTCCGAATTTTTCTTTTCAAAACTTTAGTTAGTAGGCAAGTGTGGATAGGTCGTTGATGAGAGTTAAATTAATTAGTTTTTATCTACTCGTGGAATCATTAGTGTATTCACTGTGGTAGGGCGAGTAATGACGTCTATTTAATTAAGGCTCGTTGTAGAGGGTTGAGATGGTATCGCTAATTGATTATTAATTAGTCTACATTTAATCAATACTCTCCAGGTCTTTGTTTACTAGCAAGCTCTGCCGTTTCATTGTTAAAATGTAAGGAGTATATACAGACTGGTATATTCAAATAAAGTACTACAATATAAAATTAGCACTCGATAGTTATCGATTAGTTTTGTTAGTAGTGTATGTAGGTCAAAGATCACTGTGTCTTTTATTGTTACGTTTTTTGACCTGATAGCTTATAATACAGATGAAGTAGAGTTTATGTTTAAAATGACCAAACAAAGGGAAGGGATTACTTTGGTCAGTTATATGTCAACCCGCATTGACTTTTTCCAAATTTAAGTCAGGTACTCATAAGAGTTGAGTGGACTCTGGTACATATAATGGAGTGAAATTTGGCACCCAAACTCGGACTTATCGGGTTGGCGATCGAGCGCTCTACCAGCTAACCACTCGGTTTATACCGGCTTTCATCATTGGGATCACAATATATAAGCAACCCGGGTTTAACTCAACTCACTAACTACCCTTAGTTAGAGACTATTCTAGCCTATTCTAATCTAAAACTAAAAATTACCAGTTACAATTTTCTCAATTTAAAAGGTCCTTTGTTAAAGAATTTGGATCTATTTTTTTTTTACTAAAGTTGTATGAAGAAAATATTTGCAGACCTAGTTCTGGTTGATGCATGCATGTACTCACGCGTACGTGTCTGACAGCTGATGCATGTCTCTCTGTCACTCACATCCGTCTGGCAGTTGCTGCACGTGCTAGCGATTTCTTAGATTTCCTGGCGATAGCTCGTCGCTCCCAAACTCTCGTTCACTGTGTGGTCCCGAGATTGTACGAGAATGCACATTTTGACGTGACACTCACGGACTGACTTTCTCTGCAGTTATTGCCCTTTGTTTATTGCCTCTCATATCTAGAGTATCTTATCTGTACGGCTGTGTCTTCGCCGTGCGTCATGTCTTCTTGAGTACGTCTCGTAATTAAATGAGCAATTTGTCGTAGCGTTAACATTTCTCTGTTTCTTTTATTAATAAGTACCCTCTTCATTTCACCCTCCTCCCCCTTCTCACTACTCCCACTCTCTATCTCATTGTTCTTATTTTGTCCCCTATGCCATATGTTCCTATCCCAACCATCTTCCCCTATCTCTTCCATTTTCCTCTCCTATTTTTCCTAATTTCTCCATCTTCCCTTTTTTTTCTTCTCCCCATCTTTCCACTCTCATTTCATCATCTCGCTCTCCCCCTCTCTCCACGTATCCCAAATTCTCTCCCATTGATCCCACTCTATTCCCTCTCCCAATCCCCCCCTTGCTCTCCTCATCCCTCCCTATACATACACATCCTCCCCTCCTAGCACCACCCTCCCTCCCCTTCTCCTCTCACTCTCCCCTCCCTCCCATGTTCCTTTAATATCCAGCAAAGAATTTCGTTACCTGTTTATCTTTATCTCGTTACGGTTACTGTTACGTAACTTCATTTCGTTGACGCCACTGTTGCTGAAAATTGAATTGTAGTTTATCTCCCCTGAAAGCTGCTCTCTTTCTTTTTTTTTTACTTTTTACTGTTTGTCTCTGCTTGGCATCTGTTTTCTTTAACAATGTTGCCACTCATTATATATATATATATATATATATATATATATATATATATATATATATATATAAGCAGGCTGGTAGTGTGGTAGTGTGTCAGTCCTCGTATATATATAGATATTAATTTCTATTTTATACTATTCCATTCTGTTTTTTTCTATTTTGGTTTCTTTTCTATATTCTATTTTTTTCATTTTTAAATTGTTTTTTTTTAAATTTTATATTGTATTTATTGTATTTATTATTTAAAGATATGTATTGTATTATATTTGTTTAATTTATTTAATTTATTTTGTTTTATTTATTTAAAGTACTTACATTAATCTAATTTTTTTATTTTAAAACAAAAATTATTTTTAAAAAAAATTTATATTGTATTTATTGTATTTATTATTTAAAGATATGTATTGTATTATATTTGTTTAATTTATTTAATATATTTTGTTTTATTTATTTAAAGTACTTACATTAATCTAATTTTTTTATTTAAAAAAAAAAATTAATTTAAAAAAAAAATTTTTTTGTTCCATTTTTTTTAAAGCTTTTTTTTTTTACTTTAAAAAAAAACATGCGCTATCCCGAGTTCATCATTTGCGTTCTGCGAAGGGCTTAGCACCTTAATCGCACCCGAGAGCATATCCTTTCTTGTAAGAGGGATCCCTGTCCTCCGAGCTGTCCCTGGAATGGGTCAAAACTTCTCGAGGTACAGCGGTATCCGTCTTATATGGATCTTCAGGACCCCCTGTTAACAACTAAGGGACCTTTGACTTTTGACAAAGAACCTGTAGCGGTTATGGTGTTTTTGTGAAGATCCTTTCTTGTAAAAATTTCCAGCGGAACAGCTACAGAACGGTATGTTTACCCAAGCCTGTAAAAACTCCGGAAATCGCCCCGTTTCCTCCAGAGTTCTGCTTGAACACCAGAGGTTGAATTCAACCTGGAATCGTTAAATGGCTCACAAGATTTGAGGAAATGTTAATGGTTCTCCCCAGGAGCTCAACATTGGAACAGGTCCTCTAAAACTTTAGAGACAGTCTAACTCCAGGTGTTTCTATTCGCTGACCTGCGGTTCACTCAAGCATGTCAAAACTGAAGACAGGTGTGTTCTCCGGTGCCAAGACTTGGCATCAGATAACTGTCGCTGGTTCGACATGGCTTTTTATCCGGATATTTGAACCCTCGAAGTCACCGGTGTACCAATAACCCTGGGCACCGCTAAAGCAGGTAAAGAACACCAACGACTCTAGCAGGAGTAGACAACATGTTCCACTCCTCATGGTTAAAACAGTCAAGATGCCTGTAGCAAGTATCAGTTAACCATATACGGACGTCGACATTTAAATTGACCAACTTGACATTTACAGCCAAAATGACTGCTAATATTAAGTAAGACTACTAAAATGGCGTCGTCTCATAACGACACAAAATAATCACTACATGAACATCTGACATTGAGCCTACTAAGGCTCAACCGCTGAAGAGTCATGATAAAACAAGACGAAACCGATCAATGAATAAAGATCTATAGGCTCGAACGTCCAAGACGCCACTATCCTTAACTCGAGTGTACATTTTAATTTACTTCCTGATTTTATTTTTAGCATAAAATGATAAAGAAACTTTTCCAAACAAAAACATCCGGTCTATCAAAATAAGATCGAATGTGTCTATTTTAAAAATGTTCAAAATTGCATCTGAATGAACGTTTATTTAGATCTATTCCCTGTTTTTTGTTAGCAGAAGAAGAAGAAAGAAGTTTCCAGAATAAATCTGTATAATCACACAAAAAATATTTCTTTTCGCCGTTCATGAAATCACAGTACTTCCTTTAATCTGCGTAATTAAAAATTATACTAAAGTAAAACGAAAACAAAAAAAAAATGTTTACAGGCCTTCATTCAACTTGATTCCTTTGTCAGTCTTGGTTAGTTAGTTTTCAACCACTTCTACGGTACTGATTTGTTTCAAACTTGATACTAAGGTCATGAAACGATGACAATTTAATGTGATATACACTTTGAATAATTGGATGTTGCATTAATTTATTTAAAAATTTATTAAAGTTTGCTAAAACTTGGCCTGCTAATATTTTCGCACTATTATACACAAACACATGTGCGCGTTCATTTGATGTGCAATGTTTAAATTATGCTATCTGATTTAATTTTTTTTTTTAAATTCATAAAAAACGTTTTAATAACAAGCTTTTATGTACTAATGCACTAAAAAGTAGAAAATAAATTATACACTACTATTTAAATAACTATAAAGAAAAGCGTGGGTCACTTTAGTATCTGTTGGATACCTTTACTAATGTTTAGGAAGAGACAATCGCTTTTCTTTATAGTTATTTAAATAGTAGTGTATAATTTATTTTCTACTTTTTAGTGCATTAGTACATAAAAGCTTGTTATTAAAGCGTTTGTTATGAAATTTTTTTAGTACTTTACATGTTTTTATTTACACTAGAATTACATGACTAAAAACCATTGCGCGCCGATTGAAACGTGATGGCGCAGCTATTGAACGAGATGACGCGTGTGGTGTGGTTGGATAGACATGCCTACTAATTCGGCCCAAATTTTAATTAATTCATAAAAAATTAATTAGGCATACAATTAAGTCAAATTTAATGTCACTATGCGTTGTCTTTATGTCTCGACCCACGTGACAACTGTGAACCGTATCGGTCAAGTAGAAGTGTCCGAATTTTCACACCTGCGTTTCGATCTAGACTGACGACAGACTGACGAGGAAGTGAGTTAAATAAAAGCTTGTAAAAAAAGCGTCTATTATCACAACCTTTTTATATGAGCAATAAAAATAGAAAAAAGAATTATTATAATTTGTTAAATATATTTTCATATAATATTTTAGCGGTGTTTTTTTTTAATTATTGATTTGGGCGTCATAAAAAATTAACCTCTTTTGAAATAGCATGTAAATGGTTTTTAATTCCTGTGTGTGAACACTGGTATACTATTGTTTGGTGGAGTATGTAGGGTATTGTTTTGTTTTGTTTTTTGTTTTGCTTTTCGTAGTACAGCCGATAAACCAGTTTTACAATTGGGAAACTGGGCGTCTATTTCTCTTATTGAAATCCATTGTTTCATCTTATCTTTGACGTGTCCAAGTGTCTGCTCCCCATTACCTTAGATGTCTAGAAGACGTCTCACCACCCCCATTACCTTAGATGTCTAGAAGACTTCTCATCACCCCCATTACCTTAGATGTCTAGAAGACTTCTCACCACCCCCATTACCTTAGATGTCTAGAAGACTTCTCATCACCCCCATTACCTTAGATGTCTAGAAGACTTCTCACCACCCCCATTACCTTAGATGTCTAGAAGACTTCTCACCACCCCCATTACCTTAGATGTCTAGAAGACGTCTCACCACCCCCCATTACCTTAGATGTCTAGAAAACTTCTCACCACCCCCATTACCTTAGATGTCTAGAAGACGTCTCACCACCCCCATTACCTTAGATGTCTAGAAGACGTCTCACCACCCCCATTACCTTAGATGTCTAGAAGACGTCTCACCACTATCTTCATCCACTCACGAGTGTGAGACCAATTAAAGACGAGAGCGAGGCAGGGGCTGTCAGACGTAGCCCCTGGCGATGTGGTGCCGTTTATTGGCTCTGGCATCGTGTCACTTCCTGTGTCACTGCCGTGTGGCCTGTTTGGTCTGTTTTCGTTTGGGTAGGGAAATTTGGGATATAATATCCGAGTATATCATCTATTCCCGTTCGTGCCTAAAACACATGAGGTAGAGTTCATCACTTTTAGTGACCTCGGCATATGAACAGATAGTGTGTCAAGCCGCCTTTACTTTCCCTAACATGTGTTAGGAACCCACCAGAGCTGGGTGGACTCAGGGATGTTCTACTGAATTGAATCCGGATTCGACCTCATAACTTTCTTGTTAGCAGTCTAGCGCTTTACTGCTATACCACGCCGACCCATATTCGAGTATATATATAGTATTAAAGTCAGTGCATCCATATATTTTTGCCTCTTGCGATCTTAGCAAAGAATGAATCTTAGTATTTTAAAAAATGAATCGTTTCATGGATATCGTTTTATTCTGACAATAACAAGTAAATTATCGATCTTTTGGTAGTCTTGTTTTTAGTAACTGTTGAGTATTTAAAAAAACGGGCTGAGTATTTTCTTTCAAGATACTGCAATGACGAGTTTCAATAATGAGAAGAAAAAAATCCAAACCTCCTGTATATTTTTTTTTTTTTTTTTGTAAATCTTCAAATTAAATCAAAACTTCAAATGTTTTGTGTGCTTGTTTTCATCTAAAAACTTTGTTTTTGATCAAACGTATCAAATTTATTTCTATTTACTGTTGAAGTTGCATTGTTAAAAAAAAAAGACTTCTTTTGAACAAATTATTCTGTTGTTGTTTTTATTGAAACAGTCTTCGTTCTTATTTAAATCCCATTTAGAAGGCTTTTTACTTTCACCTCGTATATACGAAGTATAGAGAAAGTCTTGTAATCGTGCAGGTTTCCATTATTCGTTTTCGTCTCTCACACTTTTAACTCAATTTATTTACAAACTGATTCCACATATCACAAAAATTTTAATAGGAATAAAAAAACAAGTTAATTAAAAAAGTCTAGTGACATTTATGCGCAATTTCCTTATGTTATCTAAAAATAGCTCTGACGTATAATGCTGGGGTGCGTTCAAGCTAGAAGAACGATCGGTAATTTTAAAATTTGTGACCGAACGAGAGGATATTTTTGAAAACTTTCTTCGGCAATATTGTTCTAAATTATGGCAGGAATCGATTGGTACATGTTTCAAGTCGCTAAGTGGTCTGGTTGCCGAGATATGGGCCGAAAACTGAACTTTTTCGAGGTTTTTTGGCTTTTCCGGGAAATACATGAAAGAAACCCGGAATTTTTATGGCCTATGCTCATTCTCGTAACTTGCTTAACATAATTGCTTTTGGAACTAGTCATCGATATTGCTTCGTTGAGGAGGAGATACGACTTAAAGCCCGGACACACATTCATCCATACATTCATTCATTTATCCATCCATTCCCAGAAATGACGAGTTAATAAACGCAATTCTCCAGAATGGAAATTGCGCTAAAAAAATTACCCATTAAACAATTACACATCAGAGATAACAAATCAACTACTTAAGCACAATCAAAAGTACAACTATTGTTTTACTGTTGTCGGTCACCTTACTTCACACGCTTACACACACACACACACTCGTAGTTGTGGTCAGGAGCGTAGCGAGGGGGGGGGGGCGGGGGGTGCGGACCGCACCGGGTGACACCATTTAGGGGGGTGACACCAAGGCAAAAAATAGCAAAATATATAGAAAAAAACTTGAGGGGGGGTGCAAATTGAAAGTTTGAGGGGGGGGGGGGGCTGCAAATAAAAAACTTGGGGGGGGAGGGTGCAAATCGAAAATTTAAAAGTTTGTCCCCGGGAAGGGTCGCTACGCCTCTGGGGGGTGACACCATTAAGTGCCGCACCGGGTGACACCCGACCTCGCTACGCCACTGGTTGTGGTATAATAATTTGCTTAATCGAATGATCAGTAGATTTTAAAATTTCCATTGTGGTGTCACCCCAATACATTTCGATGGACTGTGTATTTGGTGTCACCCAATCCTTTTGTCGAAAGTCGTCAATTTGTGCAAACATATTAATGCACCTAGAAAAAGCATTTAGAGGCCTAACTCTTATCATGCAAATTTTACAACGTTTAGTTGGTGTAGTCCCCTCCCCCCTCAACCCCATGGTAGCTTTATACTGTCTACAGATAATACTTGCGATGTTCATCTAAAGACGGTTATAAATAAAGCTGGATGTAATATTGTTTTTAATATCGCTATCAGATTTACGTCATGGTGTCACCACCACCCCCTTCCTCACCAACCTTGTTGGGATTTGTCAAAAGACTTTTTAACTCTAATTAACCATTAACTGGAATGATCGTTTTTTTATATAAATTTTGCTATTTTTTGCCTTGGTGTCACCACCTAATGCACAAAAATCAGCAGTTACCCGTTATCATTTACTACGCCTGCTCAATTTTCCCCCATTATGAGCTCCCAATCTTTATTTTCTGTTCCAACTTTGGCGTTCATGTCTCACATTACTAACTTTATTTACCTTTTTGGTGCATGTCCAAAGTTAAGTCGTGGGCACCGGGCGAGTTACACCCACACCAAAATTATTTCCTTGTTACGAATAGACAGCCCGGGGCGGGAGTCGAACCCGCTTAACCAAACTATGAACGCACCAGATCTAGAACCACAACAAAAGTAAGCCTTTTTTTATTTATTTAAAGTAGGGCCTACTTAAGTTAGTAAATTCTTTAAAAAAATATATTAATTATCTTTAAAGGAACATGCGCTATCCCGAGTTCATCGTTTGCGTTCTGCGAAGGGTTCTGCATCGCCTTTAAACGGACCCGAGAGCATATCCTTTCTTGTAAGAGGGATCCCTGTCCTCCGAGCTGTCCCTAAAAGGGTCAAAACTTATCAAGGTACAGTGGTATCCGTCTTATATGGATCTTCAGGACCCCCTGCTAACAACTAAGGGACCTTTGACTTTTGACAAAGGACCTGTAGCGGTTATGGCGGTTTGTGAAGATCCTTTCTCCTAAAAAGTTCCAGCGGAACGATTTAGCAGGATATATTATTTTAACTGTCGAAGTCACAGGTTTACAAGTAACCCTAGGCACCGCTAAAGCGGCTAAAGAACGCCGACAGTTCGCTAGCAGGAGTAGACTACATGTTCCACTCCTCATGGTTAAAACAGTCAAGATGCCTGTAGCAATTATCAGGTAACAATATACGGACGTCGACATTTCAATTGACTAATTTTATATTTACAGCCAAAATGACTGCTAATATAAAGTAAGACCACTAAAATGGCGTCGTCTCATAACGACACAAAAATAACCACTACATGAGCATCTGACATTGAGCCTAAACTCATTAAGGCTACACCATTGAAGAGTCAAGATAAAAGATGTAGCCGATTAATTGATATAAAAGTACGAACGTACAAGGTGCCATTGTCCTTTATTCGAATATTCAATTTGAGTTAGATCTACTTCCTGATTTTATTTTTAGCACACAATGATGAAGAAAATTTTTATAACAATAACATCCGGTCTATCAAAATAATATTAAATATTTCTTATTTTTTAAATGTATAAAATTGCGTCTGAATAAATGAGTATTTATTCATGTTTGTTATGTGCAGAAGGAAAGGAAAGAAGTTTCCAGAATTAATCTGTAAAATCACTCAAAAAATATTTCGTTTCGCCGTTCCGGAAATCACATTACTTCGCTAGATCTGGGTAATTAAAAATATTAGTAAAGTGAAACGAAAACAAAAATGTTTACAAGCCTTCATGTAACGTAATGCCTTTGTCAATCTTGGTTAGTCAGTCTGTCTACTACGGAACTGGCTTGTTTCAAACTTGACACTAAGGTCATGAAACAATGACAGTTCCGTGTGATATAGATCTAGAGTATAATTGGATGTTTCATTAATGTATTTTAAATTTTATTAAAGTTTGCTACAACTAGGCCTGCTAATATTTTTTGCTCTATTATACGCACACATTTGCGCGTTCATCTGATGCGCAAGATTTAAAGTATTATGCTCTATGATTTAAATTTTTTAAAAAGCGTTTTTAATTACAAACTTTTTATGTAGGTAATAAAATAAAATATTATAATTTTCTCTAAATATATGAAAATAATATTTTAGCGGTGTTTTCTTATTTATTCTCATTTACGGGGACGTCATAAAAAATGAAGCTGATTTGAAATAGCATGTAGATCTAAGTGGTTTTTAATTCCTATGGGCGAGGTCAGGCATACTATTGGTTGTTGGACTTTGTAGGTTTTTTTTTGTTTTTTTTTTTTATTTATTGATGTGCAGCCGATAAACCAGTTTACCAATTGAGAAATTGGGTCGTCTAGTTCTTTTATTAAAATCCATTTTTTCATCTTATTTTCCACTGACCGAAGTGACTGTCCCCATTACCTTAGATGTCTAGAAGACGTCTCACCACTATCTTCATCCACTCGCGAGTGTGAGACCAATTAAAGACGAGAGCGAGGCAGGGGCTGCCAGACGTAGCCCCTGGCGATGTGGTGCCGTTTATTGGCTCTGGCACCGTGTCACTTCCTGTGTCACTGCCGTGTGGCCTGTTTGGTCTGTTTTCGTTTGGGTAGGGAAATTTGGGATATTTTATCCGAGTATATCATCTATTCCCGTTCGTGCCTAAGACACATGGCGCAAAAGAAGTAGAGTTCATCTCTTTCTATGACCTTGGCATATGAAGTGATAGTGTGCCAAGCCGCCTTTACTTTCCCTAACGTGTGTTAGGTACCCACCAGAGCTGGGTGGACTCAGGGACGTTGAGCTGATTTGAATCAGGATTCGACCTCAAAACTTTCGGGTTAAGAGTCTAGTGCTCTACAGCTATACCACGCCGACCCATATTCGAGTATGTATCGTATTAAAAGTAAATACATCGATACATTTTTGCCTCTTCCGATCTTAGCAAAGAATAAATCTTAGTATTTTAAAAAAATGAATTGTTTCATGGATATTGTTTTATTCTAACGATAACAAGAAGTTATAAATACAGCATCATACGCGCTATGAACGGTTTTATTAACGTTTACCGTTGTAGTGTTCTCAACTCTAAATTGTAGTATCACATGAACTGAGTAAATAATTCCCATACGTACTTTTCAGACTCCGATTTTACAACACCAAGTTACGGGTTCAAAATCCGTTTAATCCACCACCTCCAGATATAATACAGACCTATCCATTATTGAAAGCAAAGTTAACGCTATAATATATCTATAATTATTACAATATATATATATATATATATATATATATATATATATATATATATATATATATATATATATATATATATATATATATATATATATATATTTCTTCCTATGGATTGTGTAACCCACTTACATTTTTGAGTCTTGAATTGTATGCGAGTTGCGAGGTTGTGCGGCCGTGCAGTAGTTCTAAACCCGCTGCGCAGTCATTTAGTAAAATACGTATATACTTGTATAAGACTTTTAGAACACCGCGCACACAAAATATACGTTGCACACTAGCTTATGTCCCTTTGAGGGAATGCTGATTGTATGAGTACACACACACACACACACAAAATTTCAACAATGACGATCAGGATTGCGATCGGAATAAAACTCATAATGATGGCTAAATCTACTTTAGCGAGAATCTCATTTACTGAAACGAGCTGTCAAATGCGGAAGTGACGTACTTTTCCCTCAACATCCAGCTGCCCGGGCACCGAAGGGCAGGAGACTGTTTGCCCGGGGAGGCGACCAAACTCACCCTTCACCGTCCCTGCTAATGAGGACATTGGTTCTGGAAACGACCTGTCATCCCGCGGACTAACGAGGGTTCGAACACGGGGTATCTGACATTTTCTCATGTGTCTGATGAAATTTGTAAGTTACAAAGAGAAAAAAAAACGGGAAAAAAAAAGTAAAAAAAAAAAAAAATAAAAAAAAAAAAAATTTAAAATAAAGGGAGAGAATTACTCAAGATGCGAAAGGGAAACAACTGTTCGCTGAATATAACAATTCATTAAAGGCCGGGTACTCCAATTTTTGTCTTTACTCGCTAAAACACATGTCAGAGTCGGGCGTGGAAGGGGAGACAAGCCAAGTTCATTAGTGAGTTTTATTGTTGTAGAATCGATGATTCTCAACTTGTTGTCAAGGGGGGGGGGGGGGGGGGGCAACCGATGCAGTGTGGCCCATACAATTCAAAACTGCGGGTCTCAATATGGTCTGAATATGGTTTCTTTAAGGGAGAGCACTGACAAAAAAGGGGGGACACTCCAGGGGTCAAGGGGGGACGGGCGCCATGGCGTCAATAATTGGAGTGACGGTCGTTAGAAGATGTCACCCGGGTACCGTTGATTAGGTTTAATTAATTAGAATTTTAAATTATCTCAAGTGGGGCGGGGGTTATTAGGTTCTGTTGAAAAAGCGCCGTTAAAAATATAATTAAATTCATTGGATGGTTTTTTTAATATACATGAGAGGAAAATGTGTGCCTATAAAAACCTCATTCTATGTGTATGTATGTACGTTTATATTTATGTATGGGTGTATGTATGTGAGTGGGTATGTATGTATATAGGCGTGTATTTATGTATGGCTGTATGTGAGTGAGAGGGTATTATGTATATAGGTGCTTATTTAATGTATGGATGTATGTGTGTGAGTGGGTATGTATGTATGTATGTATGTAGGTGTTTATGGTAACCATATGTTTTGCAAACCTGAAAAAAAATCTCCAATTTTTTTTAATAAAGAAATATTCCGCTAACAGATGAAAAGCTACACTTTAAGAAAATAAATTATTTTTCAACCCTGAAGGACAAAATAATTTAACTCTAAAAAAAAAATCTCATCTGCTTTCAATTAACCCCCCCCCCCTTCTTCTCCCAGTTAAAATCCGTTGGTCAGTGTTGTCCATGGAAAGAGAACCTCCATGCCCAAACCCTGATTTATGACTCGCCCCTCTATTGTCAGGAATCGCGCGCGTTTTCACCGGAACTTCTTTAGGAGAGGTTCTTTGAAAAAAAAAATCCTTTATTAACCCTGATGGTCAGTTGAGTTACGGCGACGGACAAATGCGGGGGTAACTCTCGCCGTAAATTAAGGGGACAAAACCGCGAGGCCTTAACGTAAGCCATCTGTACCACACGTCCGGTGGTACCCCATTGTCCACGCTCCCCATTCTTCAGCTGGTCTGACTAAAATAATGTCCGGAGAATGTCCCCCTTTCCCTTTATTAAAGGCTTTACGTTAACCATCTCATGAACTGTAGATTTTATCTAGCGGTTTAGCGAGAACGTTGATTGTATGTTTGGTCACTCTTGACCAGGTAATACAAACAATTTTATTGGTTAGGGTTTAGATTTATTTTCAGCTCGCTTCAACTCATTGGTGGGCTATCTGACCAACCCTTATATTAAAGGATAAGGGTTGGGTTGTTTGATTTTATCCGGGTTGTTTTGTTGGTATTTTTTTATTGCGCTGCAAGGAGTGTTGAAATACGGTTCTCTGTTATTATAGTTAGGGACAGGGAGTAATAAATACCATGAAGAAAATAGGGTAGAGTCGTAAATACTTCTGACTAATAGCAGTAGACAAACGTAATGTTTATTTTATTTTTTAGCGTGTTAAAGAAAATGAAAACAGTAGTTTTAAATCATGATCGCAACATAAATATATGCTGGTAGTGTTTATTTGGTTTTGTGCCGCGTGGAATGGTAGGTTCAGATCCCGTTGGGTTCTGACTGTTCTGTCTTTACTTGGACTATATTCTGTACCTGTGTCTACCCATGACGTTGAAATATCACTTACTGTTTATTTTGCTACTTTGAAAAAAAAATAAACAGAAATTTCGATTTCATAACATAACTCAAAATAATAATAACCCGGAAGCAAAATTTCTAAATGGCACTTTCAGTAGTTTTGAAGGTTTTAATAACACCCCACCCCAAACCTCTATCGTAACTACGCCTCCCCCTAAAATTCCCTCCCCTTGCATGTATCTCTGATCTTATCTAAAAACTGAAACATTTATCGCCCCTGATAACCGGAAACCGTGACAGTTTAACATCCGGTCTGAGTGGACACTTCAGCATCTTAGGTCCATCCGGGCCGACGTTTTACACCCCCCGTCTGTCTATACACCGCCGTCTAGCGGCCCGGTCCGACTTATTTAAACTCTCCACAACACGGCGTCCGCCATATTTTGTGAGAGCTTTTTTGTCGGCGGCCCGCGTGTCAAGGATTCTTTAAGGCCCCGTGTTGTAGGCTAGCCGTACTAAAAGAGAATTTATATCTCTCGCCAGCTTGTTAGCCTATCGTTTTTTAGTCAAGCGTCGACAGTAAAATATATGTTAACTATTTGGTTGAGTACCTTTAGTCCGACGGTTCTCAAACTTGTGGTTTAAAAATGTCAACTTACTTACGGTGTATAGGTCGGTTTACTTGAGGATCCGTGTAGATAACACCATACAACTTAGTAACACCACCACCATATGTTTTACGTAGAAACGTACGTGAAAATAAAACAACTTCCAGTTAATAAAAAGGCTAGCATATAAATACCATACTGTGTTATATATGTATATGTCATCAACACGCCATTCATGCAGATTGTAGGTAGCACTACAACACACGTGAACGGCGTAGTCGGTAAGGTAAGTGTGTGATTGCTAACTTCAAAAGTCCCGAGTTCGGACCCGCGGACAGATGAGACTCGTTAGCTGGGAACAGCAACATCATATAGGAGAGAAAACTCCAAACTCAAACAACTCCTGCCTTGCATATTGTTCTTCGGTGGACAAAGGCTATGGAAGCACATCCAGCAAGAAAAGTTGGTTGAAGGCGCAGTCAAATAGCCATATACCGCGTATTGACACATAATACTTAACTGTATTGGAGGAAACCCCCTTTCAATATTAAAATAAAGAAAGACACCCATGCATACACTTAAAACAACAACCAATGTATACATAAAACTAACATCCATGCCATGACATTGTGGTGTACATACACGGATAGGCATAAAACCCACATAACCATACGTCCTCACCCTACCACACACATATACACGCCATCCCTCTGTGCTAGCGGGTGATGTCACACCATCACGCACACATCTCATTACACTCACGCTCAGCTCCTAAACCCACTCCCCTATATTAACACGCCACTCCACTAACAAGATACAGAAAAAACAAAACACGCCCAAACCCACCAATACACAAAACTAGTTCCAACACGGTTTGCGTTTTATTTATTTTTTTTCTCTTCAGACTTCAAGCACACTTTCATTTGAAATTGCCATCCCTCGCATATTTAAAATTAATGCGGTCGGGCCAAGGAATAGCCAAATGTAATGTTCGTTCAGGGAACGCAGGAGTTGTCGAACCTCACGCCGTAGTCCAAAGATGCTACTGTGAAAGTTCCGGTTCCGTTTTGTTGAATAATTCAACTGTCAGATCTCACGGGTGATACTATAGTTCTTTCAGCAGTACAGTTTTTTTTAGTTCTAACCAGCGGGGTGGGAGGGGGCAGATCACGTGATATTCTAGTTGTACAAACTGCATAAATTAGTGGGAAGTGGTCTTTTGGGGGTGTTAATGACAGATAGTGATTACTGATTGCGATTTTTAATCATGTAGTTGATCAATAATCGATAAAAGATCTCCCTATACACGGGGATAACATGCAAAAAAAAAAACAGTTACCGGCATAATTTATCTGTACCTTAGTTTGAACAATCATTCAGTGTATATATATATATATATATATATATATATATATATATATATATATATATATATATATATATATATATATATATATATATATATATATATATATATATATATATATATATATATATTCTTTGGTGCTTTTTTACCAAAGTATATTTTGTAATGGTGATACATCTCTGTACTTTTACTTACTTTCTTAAATCAATCCTATGCAAGTAGCTTTTCCGAAAACATATTGTTTAGTGATATTTTGTACGGAAATATATTAAAATATGTCGTTCATGAATATAAATCTGCAAGTATATTGTCTTAAAACATGCTCGGTTATATATTGTATAATTATTTTTAGTGTTGCTTTTAGAATAATATACTTTGCCCAGAGAACGTTATTTGAATGCAGTTTGCCTTCAAATATTTCCTTAAAATAATTAGTTTGGTTGTATTGTCTACAGTTGAGACGCCAATTAAACCATATTAACTTGTACTTTAGTGATAAAATTCACATTAAGAACTCAAGAGTTTCCATATATTAAAATACTTTACTCAACATGTGAAATCATTAATGTTATTATGTCTCGATTGCAGTCAAACTATAATCATTATCCCGTACACAACCGGGCAGTTAAACTAGTAGAACTTTTTTTTTTCATTTACTTCTATCATAAGTAAGTTTAAACTATGCCATTAGTTGTGTTTGTATTTTCACGTTGGGACTCATTTTCGCACGTGCTAGGGGTATAATGTGAGTACCTCCTTGCAGTCAAACGCGAGTACCTCCTTGCGATAATGCTATTTATGACGCATGATGATGTATGTGCTCCGCGAAGGGACGACAGCCCTCCGTGAGAGTTATCGGCCATAACGCCTTGTTGGTGCCGGCAGGGGAGATAAGATCCATGTTGTGATTGTCGGCCCCGGGGAGGGGGGGGCGTGGGGACCAGACAGACAGGTGATTTGAACGGATGGCTCCGGGGTGTTGCCTTCTGCTTTTAGCGGTGGCTCCGTGTGGGTTAATTGCATATTTGATTATATACCGCCATATACCTACAATCATGTATGTGTATGATAAATTACTGTATATTATAATATGAACATGTAGTCACACGATTAAATTATATAGAGGGGAAGGTGGGGCTAAAAGTCTCAGGGGCAAATCAACACATCGGCTAAAATCTATGTATTATCTATATATAAATGTATTTACTTTATATAGACATATATATATATATATATATATATATATATATATATATATATATATATATATATATATAATATATAATATAATATAATGTTCTAAACATTTATATATGTGTTTAAAATGTAAACAATATCTCATTGCTTCATTGTAAATAGCATGTAAGTATATATTTAAATGTTTAAGTACACATATATACTGTTATAAAGAGTTATACGTATCTGATTTTTTTTTTAAAAAGACTTAATTCTATTTTTAGCTATACATTGCATTGCAAAACATCAGTGTACAATTTACCATAATGTCACTTATTACTAAAAGTGATTCTTGTTTCATTATTTGACAGTGTGTTGAACTCAGAACACATGTGTATATCTCTCATATATCTACTGTTGAACTCAGTACACATGTGTATATCTCATACATCTACTGTAGTACTCACCACAGCGACCATACATACCGACACGGTATCGATTTTTTTCAAAAAAAAAAGAATCGATACCGGATGAAAATAAACTCATCAATAATTTAATGCATACCGTTACATGGGGATGCATTGGATCGATACCAGAACTCGGCTTAAAACATTTTTTTTTTGCTGTATGTCGTTGGTGGTAACGATGACCTTGGATGGGTAATGATGACCTTGGATGAGTAATGAACGTGAAAGTTGGTTGGTTTCTGATCCTACTCAACTAATGTTCAACGCACACGCAAAAAAATAAATTACTATCTAATGCTTTGTACTACATGACTATATGGAGTGATGACTGCGTGTGTGTTGTTGTCAAAAGTAGAGTTTGAGTTGATAATACGTAATATAAATGAGGTAGAGTTTATTAATATTTGTCTCGACGGTCTCGAATCTGAAAAAAATATTTACAGCAATCTTTGTGCTTGAAAAGTTGTTTTTTTTATTCTTAAAAAAAAAAAAAAAACAAAAAAACTATTGGGTAGACCCATGTTGAGAGTCGCTTGGTCTCGTCTGTGCATCGTCGTATGGTTGGCGGACCAACCCTGTGGTTGACGTAACGAGCAAAATGGCTGCAGCTAATGCAGCTAAACCTTTTCATCAGACTCTGCTTTGGGCGATTCTTTTCAGTTGGCCCCATGTAAACCCTGAAGCCTTTGCTCAGCTTTCAACAGTCCTTCTCCGTTTGTTTTTTTCGAACCATAGCACATTGATATAAAAGAACACAGTCACCTTTTTTATTATTATATATGACTATCTTAATGATGGGATAACATAAAACTTTCGAGATGATTTTAGACACCGATGTCCGATAATAGACTCTCCCAAAAATAGGTGTGTTGTGTTGTAAGTATTATTGTAATCTTGACTAATGTTATGGTTAGAAATTAGGGTTATATAGGGTTGGGGTTAGGGATAGGGCTATCATTGACATTAGCAAGCCATGTGTGTATTTTAGTTAACTACCAGAAACCCTACACCCCTTTTTAAAGAAGATTCTATTATCGGACACTGATTATAAGCGATACAGCAACCGTTATAATGGGATATATATAGCAACCGTAATAGTGTGATATACAGCAACCTTGAGAATAAGATTGATAGCAATCTTAATAATGGAAAATATACACACCTTAATAATGAGATATGTAGTAATCTGGATAATGTAGATTAATCAGGTAATATAATAGGATTTGCAGCATCTAAAAGCATTATGTACATCAACCTCAAGGTTGGTATTTAAAAACCCCAATAGTGGGATAACCAATATTCCTAATAGTGAGATTTACAGTAGAATTTTTGACAATGGAATATTATTGTATACAATCTACAGTTTTTATGCCACTTTCCCAACAGAAATGACTAGTTGCTTCTTGTGAATTTACAATTTGTTAACAACTCACAAATATTGTTTTTCTCACAGTTTTATCTACCCCCCCCCCCCCCCCACACACACACAGCACATGACCAAACCTGACAACTCCCAAACATCTACACATCGTCTCTGCTCTTGCTTCTCTCCCCTTTTTTTGTAATAAATCCAGAGTTATCCCCTCCTATATATGCTATTTATTTTTTTGCTTCCCTTGACGATGACGAATTGGCTCAATTTAAGCGTGTTCCTTTCAAGCCGCGTACAATTAGCACGTCTGTTTGACGTACATTATCCATAGACGTCATGACGTACACCGTCTGCACGTCTTTGGATAACATGGGTGCTACCATCTGGGCTGGGGATTCCTGAGTGGATGCATGGATTAGGTTGGATTTGTTTATATCCAACTGCTTGTGTATGTTTTTAATTAGGTTTGAGGATAGGAGTTTTCCCAGTTGAGTGCGTTGGGGTCAAGTTGACCGCTGTAATGTTTTATATATATATATATATATATATATATATATATATATATATATATATATATATATATATATATATATATATATATATATATATATATATATATATATATATATATAGGTTCCTATATATATATATATATATATATATATATATATATATATATATATATATATATATATATATATATATATGTGTGTTTGTGTTTGTGCACTATATTATTGCATTATGTTTCGTACTTTTACCAATCAATGATTTGACTATTACATGGAAACGCGTATTTTTATTTGTTTAACGTTTAGATGTAGTGATACATCCTTGTATTATAACCATGGGGGCAGGTGAAGTAGAGTCCATCTGTCTCAGTGACCTCGGGCATAAGAAGGGATTGTGTGGTCAGCACTATTCCCAGCTCGCCTTTACTTTCACTGACATGAGTCGGGTACCCAGTAGAGCTGGATGGACTCAGGGGCGTCCTACTGACACGAATCCGGGATTTGAACTGGAGACTTTCGGGTTAGTCATCTTTTACTCTATCATCCGACAACGCCGTGTTTGTATACGTTTTTTCTTCTAACGAATAAACCCATAAAAATGGCAGCTAAATTAAATGTAATCTTTTGAAACTAAACAAAAAACTCACAAATATAAGTATAATAGTTACAAAGTAATTTGCTGATGAAGACTTCGATCCGAAACTTTCACTTTTTCTTGATTTGCCGCCCATTCTTATGCTAGCTACACAAAATGTTTCATTACAAACTTTAAAATCTTATAACCAGCATCGTGATCTTTCATACTAAACTCTACGAACATTTACATTTCCTTTACATCCTCATTTCTTTTTAACTTTCACTTTCGTTTAGGTATTTCCGGTCTAATAAACACAGAGACATAAACCCTTCTAACAAGAAAACTGCAAGCTTTTCCATAGAAAAAAAAAAGAAAGAAAAATCCTAAATGGATGAAGGATTTAACTAAAATCGACAGAATGTATGTTGCTAATTATGATGAGAAGACACAGGTAATTACCTTCTCTATTAAAAAAAAAGACAAGAGAAGATAACTCTAAAGTACAAAGGGCGGATAACTACCAAATAAATCCGGCTACAATACGCGTTGTGATTTATTCAAGTAGCAGTTAAGTAGTTGGAACAGGTTTGTGGGGGGGGGGGGGGGATGTTTTTCTGTATTCTTCCTGGGAATATGGAGTGAGATAAACGCGCGGAAAAACGCGCGTTGAAATATAGCTCTATGGCTTTCATGGAGGAGTTTCTTTTGATGGGGGCGTCGACAGTTGCAGAAACGGAAGACGTATGTGGCAATTAAAATATCACACATACAGATAACGGAGAGCGGACCCAAATTGGATTTTCCTGTAGACGAGTGGCGGTTTATCTTAATAATATTTTTTTTTATTAATTTCTTGGCGTGAAATTATGTTCAGAAGCCAATCTTAATGTGTGATCGTATAAGAACATATTTTGCGGTTTGAGATTTTATAGAGGTTTTAAAAACGAAAGCAAAGTGTTGGAGATGGTGTGTTTTGTAATGGTGTATCAACGGTCTATTGGGCGTAAATGGAGTTTAATTTTTAAGGTGTGGGGTAAGCGCGTAGTAAAGCGATATCTGTTGTGGTCTTATTTTACTCCATTAATTGAAAAAAAAAATGTAATATTCAGATTTTAGAATACAAGATAGCTTTTATTTATTGATATATTTTTTTATATTAGCTATAGAAAGCGGCACACTTTCTTCTATTTAGGTAAAGTAGTAAGTAGCAGTAACGTTCCCTTTCAAACTTGACGGTCTACGAGACATGTGAAGTAGAGTTCACTTGTTTCTGTGACCTCGGCATATGAGTGGATAGTGTGGTCAGCCCTACGCCCAGCCACTTTTACTTACCCGAACGTGAGTTAGGTACCCATCAGAGTTGGGTGGACTAGAGACATGTTACTGATGTGAACCCGGATTTGAACTCGAGACTTACGGGTTAGCAGTCTAACTCTCTATGCCACTCCGTCCCATTATTTAGGTAAAGGTGTCCGTTAACTACAGAGTTTCTGCATTTCAAACTATTAGGGGTAACTATTAATATCTAAATCAAATAATCCTCTTTTGACTCAACCTCAACTTTAACCTATACTATAACCCATGTTCACTCTAAGTTGCGCGGTTTGCGTAATAATTTTGTACCTGCCGCGCAGTCATTTTGTAAATACAAATATCATTGTGTAAGACTTTTAGAACACCAGGCACAAGATACACGTTATACACTACCATTTTCACCCTTAAAGAAACGTTGACTATAACCTATACCAAACCTATCTAGCACAAGCAATCCCTTTATGAATCAACCCAAACAGTAGCATATACCTAAACAGTAACTTATACCTAAACAGTAACATATACCTAAACAGTAACATATACCTAAACAATAACATATACCTAAACAGTAACATATACCTAAACAGTAACATATACCTAAACGGTAACATATACCTAAACAATAACATATACCTAAACAGTAACATATACCTAAACAGTAACATATACCTAAACAATAACATAAACCTAAACTATAACATATACCTAAACAGTAACATATACCTAAACAGTAACATATACCTAAACAGTAACATATACCTAAACTATAACATATACCTAAACAGTAACATATACCTAAACTATAACATATACCTAAACTATAACATATACCTAAACAGTAACATATACCTAAACAGTAACATATACCTAAACAGTAACATATACCTAAACAATAACATATACCTAAACTATAACATATACCTAAACAGTAACATATACCTAAACAGTAACATATACCTAAACAGTAACATATACCTAAACTATAACATATACCTAAACAGTAACATATACCTAAACTATAACATATACCTAAACTATAACATATACCTAAACAGTAACATAAACCTAAACAGTAACATAAACCTAAACAGTAACATATACCTAAACTGTAACATATACCTAAACAGTAACATATATCTAAACAGTAACAGTAAACGAAAAAAAGTAACATATACCTAAACAGTGACAGAAAACCAAAACCGTTACATATACCTAAACAGTAACATATACCTAAACAGTAACATATACCTAAACTGTAACATATACCTAAACAGTAAAATGTACCTTAATCTATACCTAACATCCAACACAACCAACCCCCTTGTGACCCAACGTTACACTAACCCCTACCTTAATCTTAACCCAACAAATATCCAACACCAACAACTGTTTCTCAACCCACCCATGCTTCATGTACACTACACCGACAACCCAATCATTAAATTAATACACCGCGATAATGAGCTCTAAACTCCTGTTCTGTTTATCTACCTCCCCATCTCACCTCTAGCCTAACTAAACGATAATTAATACTTTCTAATTAACGAATATTATTTTCCCCCGAACCTGTTTTTGGCTTGTAAATAACCCAACCTGGTAAGTTTTTGGCGTGTAAACTTAAAAAAAAAAAACCGATTCCCTGGCAATACCGTGTGAACATGGTTTTTATGATAAATAAATAAGATTTTTTATACCTCTTGTCTTGTCTCACTTCACGCATTTGTTTTATGTTGGGTAACATAAATCTCAACATACGACACAACATATGTCGCTCTCTTGTTTTTTCATACGATCTTTTATTCGTTTTTTTTAAATACTGATTACAGAAGATCCGACTTTTTAATATTTTTTATGAATCTCGACACCCTTAACACCCCTGCAGCGGTTATCAACCCCCCTCCCCAATTCTTCACCCCCCCCCCCCATCTTCTTCAAATCATCCCTAAGTTTCCAAGCTAGCATATTCGTTTTTATCGCCTGCGGGGGCAACCCCCCCCCCTCTCTTCCCTCCCTTCTAACTTTTCATCTTCGCCTATGTAATCTTAGCTGTAATTACTTTCGCTTCGAATAATCTCTCGATGTGAAGGTAATTTTTTTCTTCTTCTCTCCCCTATTCGCCCCAGGCAAAAGCAGGGGGAATCACTCTGTTGGCTGCTGTGGAAGTCGTCTACCCCTGCTCCCGAGATTTTTAATTTATTCCGAACTGACTCTTCGCCTCTGTCTCTGGTTAGTGTCACCCTTCTCGCTTCCTCTGTCGCTTTACTTCACGCATCATCACACCGACAGAGTACTTCATGAGATGGCTTACGTAAACGTGACGTCATCGTGACGTCATATATGGAAATTTAATAAAAAAAATTAGACTTTTCGCTGGAGTAATGTGGATGTCATGAATATTAAAATAAGATCGAAACGATGGAAAAGTGCATAACTTTTCTGTATACCGGAATATTCAAAACATTCGGGAAAAAAACATATTGCCGTCGTTCAAATCTTATGTTGACGATTAGTAAGGCATTTACATTTAGCCGTCTGTAATAAAAAAAAAATTATAACAGTATCCACTTTAATTGCTAAAAAAAATTCAGTGTTTCTTTCAGACATTTTCTTCGGGCTATTTGGAGGGGGGGGGGGTGACACACTGGTAAGTATATCTGTTCTATATAGATTGT